>NC_069362.1:71404469-71707500 GCF_021730395.1 Mercenaria mercenaria
ATTCTGACCAAGTTTTATTAAGATTGGGTCAAAATTGTGAGCTCTAGAGTGTTAACAAGCTTTTCCTTTGACTTGACCAGGTGACCTGGTTTTTGACCCCAGATGACCCAATATCAAAATCATCCAAGATTTTATTGAGGATAACATTCTGACCAAATTTCATTATGACTGGGCCAAAATTGTGACCTCTAGAGTGTTAACAAGCTTTTCCTTTGATTTGAACTGGTGACCTAGTTTTTGACCCCAGATGACCCAATATCGAACTCGTCCAAGATTTTATTGAGGGTAACATTCTGACCAAGTTTCATAAAGATTAGGCCAAAATTGTGACCTCTAGAGTGTTAACAGTCAAATTGTTGACAATGACGGACGGACCACTGACGACGACAGACGACGGACACAGGGCAATCACAAAAACTCACCTTGAGCACTTCGTGCTCAGGTGAGCTAAAAACTGAAAAAATGCTTAGTAGCCACTTCACTGGTATTGTAATTGTTGTTGAGAATAAATAACAGCCCAGGTATAAAGTGTTAAACAATTAGCACCACTGTCATTCTTATTTGTTTTGTTTTTTTTGTCGAGTTTAATGTCGCACCAACACAATTTAGGTCATATGGCAACTTTCCAGCTTTGATGGTGGAGGAAGACCCCAACTGTCATTCTTAAGTTTAATTTCGACAATTATAAAGGTTTTGATGTAAAATAATATTATGAAATAAGCAACAATGTAAGGACTCCACCTGGTGAATTGTACATCATTATACACAAGGACTAAGACATCTTATTTGGCCAAATGACTGAAAATTGGTATATCTACATAAATGCAAAGTTTCATTAAAATCTACTATTGTGAACTTTTTCTTCAGGATTCATACAGGCTAATCCCAAAAAGGCAGTGTGTTTCAATGGTGTGAAGTGCCCATAATATCTTACTTTTCTTTACAGTTTTTATTCCGTGAACCTTGAACATTATTATTTTTTATACTATGTGTTGTTGTTGTCAGTGTTGTTACTGGTGGTGGTAGTGGTGGAACAGCAGAAGATTGTAAATTTAAATCATTCTTGTGGAATGAAATATTTCTAACATACAGTCGAATACCGTTACCTCGATATTCAAGGGACTGTAAACATTACATCGACGTATCCGAAGTTCGACGTAACGATATCGACGATATCTGGGACTACTTTGTACTTTTGTCGGACGTCTATATTGTCATTATATCCAATGCTTTTACCAGAGAGTTTGAAAGGGGAAAGAAATAATTTAAAACGTAAATACGATTTTAATTTATTGACAAATGAAGCATCTTAATTTATTGAAATACATACATACAACTTTTTAATTTTTCAAAATATACATTTAAACATTAACATTTTTATTCCTTCCATAAACAAGTCTGAATGCAGCGATAATGTTCCTAGTTGAGTAGTCATTTTAACTGTGCTTCAATAACGAAATTTTGCCAGTAAAATACGCATATTATTACTCAATACTAAATGGCAGAATTTTACCCCGTCAAACAGAAAATATTTCATCCAAATTAGTTGTTACATTGGAAACAGCTTTCCTGCTTTTATAAGACTAATTATTTTGAGTTAAGTAACCTTTTGACATTTAAACTGGATAAAAGATTAATTAACAAAAAAAACCCTACACAAACTGACTTGAATATGATTAATACATCGCCGGACAACAATAGGTTTATTTTCACACCTTACAAATAACATGGATATTTTTTGACAATCTGTGATATCGACAAAACCAGGTGTAAAAACTGTATAGGTAAGTTGACGGGACTGAAAAATCTCATCGAGCTAAACAAAATATCGAGCTAATAGTATCGAGGTAATGATAAATAATTACATTAAGATAAAAAGGAAAAAATCGGGACCGACTCAAACACATCGTACTAACCGGAGTATCAAGCTAACCGATATCGAGGTAACGATATTCAACTGTATCTCACTTTTAGCATGTGATTTTACTCTAGTCTTGTCCATGTTTCCAATGTCAAACTGTTCTTTCATACAATTCATACTCTGCTCTGTATTTATCAACTGTATTGCATAAATTTCAACCAGTACACCAATAAAGTAAAAATAATTTTGTAATTTTGTGTACTGTATAGTCAAAAAATATGAATATACAATGTACAGACTCCTACATAAAGCAAACAAGAAATAGGCTGATAAGAAAACACTTACAGAATAGATGAGAAACTTAAGACTGTCTCCCAGTGCCTGTTTACATCGGATCAAGTAGTCAATGGCAACAGTATGCCAGTTCTGTAGAGACTCAACTAATGTAGTAGGGAGCTCCCCATAATCAGACACATCCTGAGTTTTTAGAGGTTTGACAATGTCTGAGCAGTACTCATCCAAATCTGTTCTAAATCTGCATTGCTGTTAAGAATTATAATATGATCAACAGAATATAATATATAAGAGATTACAAACGACAAGAAACATGAAACTTTCCATAAAAACCAGGCTTTCAAACTTTGCATTAAGCTAGCATGTAATGTTTAAGGACACAGATTCCCCCACATACTGTGCCATCTTCTTAAAAGCAAAGTTTTTAGTTTTGCTGTTTTGTTTTGTTGGGTTAAATGTCGCACTAACACAATTATAGGTCATATGGCGACTTTTCAGCTTTGATGATGGAGGAAGACCCCTGGTGCCCCTTTGTGCATTTTTCATCACGGACGGGCACCTGCGTAGAACCACCAACCTTCCATAAGCCAGCTGGATGGTTTCCTTACATAAGGAATTCAATGCCCCAAGTCAGTTGAAGTGAAGGTCAAACCCACATCAGTGAGGGGTAAGTGATCACTCAGTAAAGTAGGCCCTATAAAGTTTTTAGTATAGACCGTCTTCATATGAAGGATATTCAACTAAATGTTTGAAGCCAACTGTATTCAGATAAGGTTGACCGTTGTTCATCTGAGCAACTTTGAATCCATTCTTTCAACAAGGGTGCAATAGTCACTGCAATAGTCACAAAATACGCCCATTGAGAGTTTGTTAGAAGAAAAGTTTTTGTACAAGTTTTGCTCTGGACAGTCATTCTTGAATTTGACCTTTAACCTCTAAGTGTGCCTTGACCTTAGATCAAGGGACTTGGTTCTTGTGCATGACACTCCGTCTCATGGTGGTGAACATTTGTGCCAAGTTACATCAAAGTCCCTCCATGCACAAAGGAGAAATGCTCTGGACAAAGTCATTCTTGTATCTGACCTTTGACCTCTAAGTCTGACCTTGACCTAGGGGCCTGACTCTTGGCATAACACTTCTTTCTCATGGTGGTGAACATTTGTGCTAACACACATCAAAATCACTCCATGCATGAAGAAGAAATACTCCAGACAAAGTCATTCTTGTATCTGACCTTTGGCCTCTAAGTGTGACTTTGACCTTAGATCAAGGGACCAAGTTCTTGCTCAAGACATTCCCTCTCACGGTGGTGAACATTTATGCCAAGTTACATCAAGTCAGAATGTTCACCTTGATGATATTAAGGTCAAGTTTGAGTATATTCGAGCTAAAAAAGGATACAGATCTAGAGTTTGTTCCTGGCTTGAGAGAAAACAGAGTAGGTATTTTGTTACTTCACTCTGGTCACTGGCATTCTCACCCACATGTACACTGTAGTAATAGCAGCCATACTTCTCCTCATTTTCCTCACCACCTGCACTGAAATTAGAGGTACAGTTTGGGATAAATTCAATAAGTCTATCAAATTTTTGAAGAAATAAAAATAGATTTAAGATTTTAATCATAAACAAGAGGGCCATGAAGGCCCTGTATTGCTCACTTGACCTGTTGACCTAAAGATCATCAAGATTAACATTCTGACCAAGTTTCATTGAGATATGGTCATAAGCAGGGTTTTCCCTCGGGATTTTTATTTGGGAGTCCATGGACTCCCATGGCTGCTAATTTAAGGGTCCCTAATAATTTTGGGGGTCCACAAATTATTGATCTTGAAAATGGACATTATTACTAAAAAAAATTATCCTAAAACCGAATGAACTTGTATCTTTTTAATTTAGATAGCAGCTGATTCAATATTTCGGAATGGTATCTTTCAAAATGGCATGAGCTTCTCAATCCAGACTGATAACAAAAGGTGTGACAGTCTTTTTGTTATGATCAACTAGCCAGTAATTACCGGCAATTAAGTGTCACCTCGTGTCAGTTATGTTGTTCACAGTTTGATCTCGGTTAAAGATAATACTCGATCCTTAATTAGTATAATAATTTTTGTGATTTATTAATATTTTTTCATCAAAATACTTTAAATTTAAATGAAATTAATTTTGTTTAATAGAAAAATAAACCATTCGATCTTTTACGGAACGTAACGGCAATCTGAGATTTTAGCGGTGTCAGTTAGCGCGGAGAGTAGTTTCCCTTTACCAAAATGGCGAACATCGGTAACAAAACTTGTTTTGAAGTTGGAAAATCATCTATACCTGTGTATAATGAGCACCCACGATTCGGGGATGGTCCCGGTGGTAAAAAAACTGCGCATTTTACGTGGGTATCTGCGCAAAGGAGGCTTCAGTGCAAAGGAGTTTCATGACCGATTTTGCGGGTCCAGTGGACGCAGAGGCACTACAAAATGCGAGTTCAAAGCAGTCAAAGCGCGTCAGGGACACAGAAAACCTGCATCCGTGAACACCCTGCATAAGTGTTAACTAGCTTTTCCTATGATTTGACCCGGTGACCTAGTTTTTTACCCCACATGACCCAGATTCGACCTTGACCTAAAGATCATCAAGATTAACATTCTGACCAGGTTTCATGAAGATACAGTCATAAATGTGGCCTCTAGAGAGTTAACAAGATTTTCCTTTGATTTGACCTGGTGACCTAAGTTTTTTATCCCACCTGACCTAGATTTAAACATTAACTATACATGTACATTCAATAAGTCTATCAAATTTTTGAAGAAATAAAAATAGATTTAAGATTTTAATCATAAACAAGAGGGCAATGAAGGCCCTGTATCGCTCACTTGACCTGTTGACCTAAAGATCATCAAGATTAACATTCTGAAAGAGTTTCATTAAGATATGGTCATACATGTAGCCTCTACAGTGTTAACTAGCTTTTCCTTTGATTTGACCTGGTAACCTAGTTTTTGACCCTACATGAGCCAGATTCAAACTGGACCTTGAGATCATCAAGATTAACATTCTGACAATGTTTCATTAAGATATAGTCATAAATGTGGCCTCTAAAGTGTAAACTAGCTTTTCATTTGATTTGACCCAGTGACCTAGTTTTGTACCCAACATGACCCAGATTCAAATATGACCTAAAGAACACCAAGACGAACATTCTGACTAAGTTGCATGAAGATACATTCATAAATGTGGCCTCTAGACTGTTAACAAGCTTTTCCTTTGATTTGACTCTGTGACCTAGATTCTGACCCCTCATGACCCAGATTCGAACTTGACCTAAAGATCATCAAGATTAACATTCTGACCAAGATTCATGAAGATACAGTCATAAATGTGGCCTCTAGAGTGTTAACAAGCTTTTCCGTTGATTGACCTAGTGACCTAGCTTTTTACACCACCTGTCATAGATTTGAACATGAACTATAGATCATCAAGATTAACATTCTGACTTAGTCTCATCAAGATAAGGTCATACATGTGGCCTCTGCAGTGTTTACTAGCTTTTCCTTTGATTTGACCTGGTGACCGAGTTTTTGACCCTACATGACCCAGATTTAAACTGGACCTTGAAAACATCAGGATTAACATTCTGACCAGGTTTCATGAAGATACAGTCATAAATGTGGCCTCTATAGTGTTAACAAGCTTTTTCTTTGACTTGACCTGGTGACCTAGTTTTTGACCCCAGGTGACCCAATATTGAACTCGTCTAAGACTTTATTGAGGGTAACATTCTGACCAAGTTTCATTAAGATTGGACCAAAATTGTGACTTCTAGAGTGTTAATAAGCCTTTCCTTTGATTTGACCTGGTGACCTAGTTTTTGACCCCAGATGACCCAATATCAAATTTGTCCAAGATGTTATTGAGGGTAAATTCTGACCAAGTTTCATTAAGATTGAGCCAAAATTGTGACCTCTAGAGTGTTAACAAGCTTTTCCTTTGATATGACCTGGTGACCTAGTTTTTGATCCCAGATGACCCAATATCAATCCCCTTCCAAGATTTTATTGAGGGTAACATTCTGACCAAGATTCATTAAGATTGGGCCAAAATTGTGACCTCCAGAGTGTTAACAGTCAAATTGTTGACGACGATCTTTTATTTTCATTTAAATGACAAAATTTGTAAGCTGAGGTAAAGCATGTTTCTGTGAGAAGAAACCTGCAATACAGCTTCTAAACACGTCATGTTTATCTGGAAAAGGATTTCAAGTGCTGAATGGGAAATGAGAAAACGTTGATAAAACAATCCTCATCAGGAATTCTTAAATGCTTTCACACTATCTACCAGGTATGTGTAAACCCACTATGAGACACTGTACTTAAAAGCCTGATGAAAAGTGAACTGATATGCAATAATTAGCCACTTCACAAAGACATTTTGTGATACTTTTTTCCGTTCTTGAAAATAGAAAGGGAATGACCAAAACTGTACAAGATAACAATACGCACCCAAAACAAATCAACAAAAATTACACAAGAGATAATGGTAAAACGCATAAGGGCTCCCCTTACTCGAGACTTAAACACTAAGGTATTAAGTATGCTGTCACTGTACCTTTGACAGTTCATTCTTTTTGTTTTCCATTCAAAAGGCAAATGCTGACACATAATGCAAAACTAGATTTATCCCAAAACTTTTTGGAAGGATTTATACTAGATAAGTGTCCTTCATGATACCGAGCTGGGCCAGAATTTAATTTTTTGTACTCGAAAAATTTTTGAAGTTAAGATACGAAAATGGACACTATGGAAGACGACTGTCCTAACAGACAGACTGATGCATATTCACAACTCCAATATTGCCCGCATACTTTGTCCTAACAATAATTATGTGCATGTTCACTTCATGTTCACATGGTATACAAAATTTCGTTTGTAATGAAAGAAAACCACGACCAAGAGAGGGACAATTGACAGATAACTCACTATATCACTCTGGGATCTTCAACACCTGTGGCATTTAAATTCAAAGTATACAAATCTTTTACCATATGCGAACAGTAATGCTGGAACAATTAGATGCTGGAACAATTAGATGTAAACAGTGATGCTGGAACAATTAAGAAAGCCCACTTTTACATTTCAGATAAAAAAGTATTGTACTTCCAATATGTAGGTACATGTATATTGTATTGTAGAACTTCAAACCTTAAATCAACAGTTATAACTGTGCCAACATCAGGATACATTATACCCTTCTCAAGTCTCTGGGAAAATACATTCTGTAGTTCTACTGACTGTTCTGGCTCACAACTTGTCTTTAATAACTTCAATTCTCTGAAATTACAAAACTGAACATTACAGTTTCGTTTTGATTAATATTAACAGCTTAAAGAGACAGATTTTGGCTCAAAATGATCATTCTTTAAAACTGAAGTTTGGACATATTATTAACACGAGTTTTTGTTTTTAAACCATCTCAAAAAAAATTGAAATCAAGAAAAGAAAATCATGTCGGTAATCGAATCGGGGCCAATCCGCAACAAAAACTTTCCTACCTTCTTGACCACTACACCATGAAGGAATATGTACTTAACGACCATTAAATATAAAGCTTTACAATTAAGACAGTTTACCTGAAAACATTTAGTAAAGTAATTCCTGAGAAACATGCTTACTTGCAAAACTTTAAGAAAAATTTCTATGATAAAAAGGGGCATAGTTATGACAAAATAAAAGCTAGAGTTATGCAACTTGTCCTGGCAGGTCATCTCATGATGCCGAAGACGGATGAAATCAAAAAGCATTTGGGCCTAGTAGATTCTGAGAAACCTGCTTACATGCAAAACTTTAATCTGAAATTTTAAGTTAGAAAGGGGCATAATTTTGACAAAATAGAAGCTAGAGTTATGTTACTTGTCCTTGAAGATCATCTAATGATGTCTAAGACATGTGTGAAGTTTGAAAGCATTTGGCCTAACAGTTGTCAAGAAACCTGCTTACATACAATACTTTCATGATACAGACACAGACACCAATCAAAGGATAATCAGAACAGCTCTACTTTTTGAAAAAAATTCAAAAACTGGTATTCGAGCTAAAAATCAGAAAAAAACAACTAATTCTCATGTGTTTTCATAACATATTATCTGTCAGTAACTAAGTTTCAAAGCCATCTTAAGAAATATAGCAATGATATACTGACATCTAAAATTTTTTTCCTTTTTTTGTTGTTGTACAATCTAGAGGTCAGTACCTTTAAAAAGATAATGTAAGTTTAAGATCAGAAGACATGTACAAACAAGAGGGTCATGACGACCCTGGATCGCTCACCTGAGTAATATGAGCTACATGTTTCAAATGTCAAACTGATGATTTTTAGAAATTTTTTGGAAGATTTTCTGATGTACAATCAAGTAACCCCTGGGGCAGGGCCAATTTTACCCCGGGGTTCATGATTTGAACACAGTTTGTAGAAGTCTACTAGGCAATGTTACATATCAAATATCTAAGATCTAGGCCTTCTGGTTTATTTCTAGCAAATTTATGAAGATTTCCCTATGTACAATCAAGTAACCCCTTGGGCTGGGTCAATTTGACCCGGGGGGGGAGGGGGGGGGGGGTCAAGATTTGAACAAATTTTGTAGAGGTCCACTAGTCAATGCTACATATCAAATATCTAAGCCTTCTGGTTTATTTTTAAAAAAAATTTGAAGATTTTTCTATGTACAATTAAGTAACCTCATGGGGCTGGGGTCAATTTAACCCCGGGGGTCATGATTTGAACAAAGTTTTTAGAGTCTACTAGGCAATGTTACATATTAAATATCTAAAATTCAGGCATTCTGGTTTATTTTTAGCAAATTTATGAAGATTTCCCTATGTACAATCAAGTAACCCCTGGGGCTGGGTCAATTTGACCTGGTGGGGGTCAAGATTTGAACAAATTTTGTAGAGGTCCACTAGGCAATGCTTCATGTCAAATATCTAAGCTCTAGGCCTTCCAGTTTATTTTTCAAAAATTCTGAAGATTTTTCTATGTACAATCAAGTAACCCCATGGGGCAGGGGTCAATTGGACCCCGGGGGTCATGATTTGAACAAATTTTGTAGAAGTCTACTAGGCAATGTTTGGATGAAATTGGCCTAGCGGTTTATGAGGAGATGTCGTTTAAAGTAAAAGTTTACGGACGGACGACGGATGACGGACTACGGACGCCGGACGGTGAGTGATCCTAATAGCTCACCCTGAGCCTTTGGCTCTAGTGAGCTAATAAAAATTGATAAAACCATACTGCGGAGTTAGACATGTTATCCCTCAATTATTGACTATTAAATATTTTTATATTATTGACTAAGTGAAGGACCAGTTGTATGTGGCCCTAGCTTCTTAGCCACTGCTGTAGTGTAAATAATCTGTCTACCTATTTAAAACTTCCAGTTTTATTGTTTAACAGAGAAAAAGCATATATAAGAGCAACAGAAACCAGAGATGGTAAAGATACAGCACAGAAGCCGTCATCGCTACAACAAAAGTGAATACCGTAGATACCATGTATAATGCGCACCCGTGTATAATGCGCATCCCCGATTTTGGCCCAAAATCCTGGAAAAAAAAAACATTTTTGGTCAATTTTGAGGTGGATGGAAAACAAAAGTAGAGTTTACATCGACACCGGTAATAAATTTTATCTCTGCAGCAGAGAGCAGCATCGGTCTCGCGGTACTATCGATTTTTGTTTTCTCGAAAATTGAACCAGTAAAATATTGTTTTATTTGTTGTTTTACCTTTTTAATTAACTATTTTGAATAACTAAACAGCAGCTGATTCAATATTTCGGAATGGTATCTAGTGTTATTTCTAGAGCGACGCAGCGGGGCGCCCCGCCCTGCCCTTTTTTACTGTCGCCACGCTGCCCGTAAAATGTGCCCTCCTCTTGCCTCTGATCTTCGGCTAAATCCCGCCAATTTCCCTGTTGACATGCCTCGACGATTTTTTGATCCGCAAATTACGTCACGGCGAGTACACAGGTAATGAGAATCTATGAAGTGTTAAAACAAATTGATAAAGAGTATGGATACTGTGAAATGTCACAAAAGCGTGCGTAAGCGGCCAGCTGATTACTGAGCACATAAAAAGTGCCCTAGATTTCTTTGGGCAAAATTAAAATTAGACCGTGGTTTAGTATAACCAGTATATATAAATGCAGTTTGATTCTACTGTAATTTAAACTAGAAAATGCATAAATTTTAATGATTATCGAAAGTAAAAGAAAGTTTAGAATGTCCATTCACGAGTCTTATTACTCCCGATGTTGTATTCAATTTTTCCATATTTCCTTCAAATAAGCTGACAGTTGGTGCATTTTTTATGATGAGAAACATCAAAATATGTAGAACTATCTCTAGTGGGTCATTTAAACTGAGTAAAAACTACTTTCAGACAACATTCCAAAAGTGTACCAGTATCCGGATAGTATATTTTGGATATGCGATTTTGTAAACTTTAACCTTACTGTAATTTAGCACTTTTCTGTTAATGAAATATTGATGAAAGACCTGATAAATACAACAGGACTTTTGATAATTATCAGTTTACAATGTGACTGAAACAGGCATTTAACTATGTTGTTTACAACATTATCTTGGTTTCAAGATTAAGCTTATATTAAGGCCCTCTACTATTTCACATTCATATGAATAAGTTGACATTCTTGCTGACATTTTTAAGAGAAAGGCTTGAATGGTTTAACCTAAACTATAAAGTAAGTAAAAAGCCTTTGTAAACTTTGTTACTGGTTTTGGGAAGATTTAGCACTTTATTCTGTGACATTTCTTTTAAGTGTGTAATAAAGATAAATGGAATACATATTAGCTAAAGACATCTAGAAATGCAACTACTGCTACAGTAGCTTTCACATCTAAAAGAGCACCCTGCCCCTTTTGAGCTCTAGAAATAACACTAGTATCTTTCAAAATGACATGAGCTTCTCAATTCAAACCAATAACAAAAGTTGTGATAGCCTTTTTGTCACGATCGAAGAGCCAGTAATTACCGGCAATTAATGTGTCACCTCATGTCAATTATGTTGTTCACAGTTTGATCTCGGTTATAGATAATTCTCGATCTTTAATTAGTATCATAATTTTTGTGATTTATTAACATTTCTTTCATCAAAATACTTTTAAATTTATATGAAATTAATTTTGTTTGAAAGAAAAATAAACCATTCGATCTTTTACGGAACGTAACGGCAATCTTAGATTTTCGCGGTGACAGTAAGCGGGGGGAGTAGTTTCCCTTTACCAAAATGGCGAACATCGGTAACAAACTTGTTTTGATGTTGGAACATTGTCTATACCTGAGTATTATGCACACCCATGATTCAGGGGTGGTCCCGGGGGTCAAAAAACTGCGCATTATACATGGGTATCTACGGTACAATCTATGAACAAGTCTAGGATTTCATTGTTTTTACAGACATTCTGTAAATATACAAACAATCCATAAATTTAAAGATTTTTCTGTCTGTAAATTTACAGACTGGGTATATCATGGTATATGAAATCTGTTAAAATTACAATATAAGTCAAAACTACAGATATAAACTTAAAAATTTAAGACTGCGTCCATGAATGAAGGTTACTTGTGAGTTTCTGTCAATACAGATGACTTTGAATGTTCGGAAAAAGTGAAAATATTAAAGTGATCCAACCTGCCTGAAATGCTCCTATTTAGTTTTATCTAAATTATGCATGTAAGAAGTTAGTCAAAATAATTTGACGTTCCAATTGTTTTATATTTGTGACGGGCAATCTAAATGGCAAAACTTTGAAGGACCAAAATAATGGAAGTTAAATCACAGTACACAGTCATGTAAAATGATTGGTTTTATATGGCGTGTAAACACACGGTAAACGTTGATTGTGTACAGTACATACAAAGGTTTAAATCACCAGAAAATTCCTAATTTTGGATATTATTTGATAATTTTAACATAGATTAATGAGGCATTGAATCCCCTTTCGATACATGTCAGCCAATTCCTGAAATAATCGGCATTTAAACCAATAGCACGTAAAGCGTCAGCAGCGATGAAAATGTCATCAGAAGTTGCTTCAAGTATTTTGGTCTTTCGAGTGTTTGACGTGAGTGGGGATATTGCCCATATGAAAAAATATCTCAATATTTCCAAGGATCGCATCAAATTAGTTGGACTAGTAAGAAGTGAAACATTTCATTTTAACCTCCAGTGATTTAAATTGTAATTTTAACAGATTTCATATACCCAGCTGTTATATCTTAAGGCGCTAATATGTACGTCAGTATTACGCGACGTCTTTTAACGTCACATCTTTGTATATACATGTCAACATCATATCCATTTTGTATGTTTTGATCTTATTATTATTAAATCTCAGAAGCGTTAGCTGCTCTTGTTCTGAGTCTTAACATTGGCGACGAGGATAAACGGCAATAAATTGAAGAAATAGCTATCGATAAGAAGTAAACATAGAGATAAACTATAGATAATCACCGGAGAATAGTTTATTATCAAGGAAGACAGAAATTGCCGAGATAAATAGAATAATACCGAGGAAACAGACAATTGTTGAGAAGATACCAGATTATTGTACCAGATAATTGTCGAGAAGATACTAGATTATTATCGAGAATACTTAGATTATTGTCTCAAGAAAGAGGAGAATGGAAGATCGTATTACAATTGTGACGCAAAACAGAAATTTGAGAACATTGCCGTTCATTCCTGACGGCAATCAACTTTCCACGGGAAAACAATGGGAAGAATGGTTAGAAGGAATAGAAAAAGAATTTAGATTTTTCAAGATTACGGAGTCACAGGACAGAAAAGATGCTTTGATTATCTACGGAGGGAAAGAAATTGCAAGACTGGAGAAAAGTTTAATAAATCCCGATGACGGCGAAGAGCAGCAGCTGAATGAATATGAAAAACTGAAAGAAAAATTAAGTAATTATTATGCGCCAAAGAAGAATAAACATTATTCAAGATACATATTTCTGAAGATGCGACCGATGCATGGAGAAACAACGACCACATACGCCGCCAGATTGCGTGAGAAGGCACACGGATGTGAATTTCCGAATGAAAACGATAGAATATTGAAGTATATCATTCAAACAACGGACAATCAATCGCTTATCAAGAAAACAATCAACCGGAAATGGTCTTTAAATGACATGTTACAAGAAGTACACCAATTAGAAGATACTTCAATACAAGTAAATGATATGAAAGAGAACCATGAATGCCGAGATATTGCGAAAATCAACTGACGATCAGACAAACTACATATCAAAAGAGATAGACATTTCTCAAAATGATAGAGAATATAAGAAATCCTTCACATACTGCGGAAATTTTCATTCGAACCGACGACGTGAAGAGTGTCGCGCATACGGTAAGCAATGCAACAAGTGTTTATGGTGGAACCATTTTGCAGCTGTTTGTAAAAGTACAATGCAGCAGGAGATTCATACGCGTGAATATAGCGAGGACCGGAATACTAGGCATGATAGACATGGCAAACGACAGCCAGGACAGGCACGAGATGTAAGGAGGACAGAAGGCGATTCAGAGAACGAATATAGTGAATACGGAGGTGAATCAAGTTCCGATGACGAATTCTTCCAAAATGCAGTGAACCATTTACAGAACATCAGGAATGTTCAAATATGGAAGGTAAGTAACCATTCGAAAACGGTTCCAGTTATGTTAAACGATGTACACGAGGAAGTTGAACCAGACAGTGGGGCTGATGTGAACGTCATGGACGAATACCAATACAGAGCATACCGACACAGAACACACGAAAATACATGTCTCACTGAAAGTAAATTGAAATTAAATACATTACAAAACTCTTTACCTGTCAAAGGAGAATTCACAACCACCGTGCGTAACCGGACACGAGGAGTACAGACAAAGTTTGTTGTTATCGAAGGTAGAATCAACTCACCACCGTTGCTGGGAAAGAAGACATTGATTGAATTAGGCATGCTGCAGATAAAGGTCGACAGAACCTTGAAAGAGCCAAACGACATGAGAATTAGAGAAGACAGCATAAAAAGTATATTAGACGATAAAACAAAGCAAATAGCGAAAGGGGTCAGTCCTTTCAAAGCACAGATGAGACGCGAAGTCAGAGAAAAGCTAGACACCACACAAACAACCACTGATGTCCAAGAAATGGAACAACATATCACAACGGCTGATCAATGCTACAAACATAAATGGTCAGAAAACAGACGACGTTCCAGAGACAGCCATCATAAGATCCAACATGGTGATACCGGTTTTCTACGGCAGCAGAAGACGAATAAATGGTGCACAGCATATGAGAGTGAACCATATATTGTGATCAGGGTCGATGGTTCGAGTATTGCAGCACGCCATTCCAGTGATGGCAGAGAGGTTTACCAAGACGCTACACATTATAAAGTGGCAAACAATTTTCCGGCCAATCCAGGATCCGACGGTTGGCGAGAACGTATATTGGAGGTCACGTGATGCACGGGGAAATGCTAATCAGACAGATCGTATACGAGAGAGGAGGGCATGTGATGTACGGGGAAATAATAACCAGACGGATGTACCTAGGGCTTAAAATAAAATTAAGTTTGTTTGACCTTTACCGACCGGCCCGAAAAAATTGCCCCGACTCAAATAATTTTATTGCATTCCAGAGAAAAAAAATATTTTTATTTTCTTATCAAAGGGAAAAACTTATTTTGGTGCTTGCAACTGGCGATTATTTTATTTAACAAATGCGTACATAATTATGGCAAGTGAGAAAGCAACCCGCGGTCGGCTAGTAGAACTCGATAAAGCGGACTGTTTATCATCTCGTGTATTCCGAAAACGTGTCAACTATGCCGATAACGTTGCCTAAGGCCATAGGATGCAGACGACAATCAAACCGCTTATAACCGGAAGGCAATCTGACGAAAGGACATAATTTTACAAATCTAGTATCTAATTTACCCGCTAAACGTAAAGAAACCAAAACGTCATACCGGTACTTTTCCATTCCACGAGCACGTGCGAGCTATCGTAATATCTAATTTCCATCACTCGATGTTACTTTTGTTTACACATACACAAAAAAAAAACGCGCGTAGTGCATTCATTTTTTTGTTATTATCGCATCAATATTTTTTTTAGCACCGCTTAAGAAGTAATATAGTTTGAATTCTATAACGATTTTAATAAGATATCGACAGGAATGTAGGCAAAATTCTATAAAAACGGTCAAATTTAAATTTAGTTCTTTGTAAAATTTCAAACAGTGCGGTCTTAAAATTACTTATTTCTTTCTAAGAGTAAATAAATGATAAATTATATGGGCATAAGGTTCAGACTTTTGACCAGAAGGTACAAAAAAAAAAAAAAAAGAAAAAAACAGAATAAAAAAATCTTAAATTATGAAAAAGCGTTAGCAATTTAAAATAAAATGGCGTTAAAACGACTTTTGGCAAACAGATTTATGTTAGTGCGGCAAAATAGCTCACAGAGGTAGGATATCCACAATTATCGTTTGACACATTTACTGTCAGTTTATACAGGCTATTGAATTCGCTTTAAGAAATTAAAGAAGAAACTTTTTATTGATTAATTCAAAGAACCGAGGCGGTACGATCAAACAGTGATGTGTTATATGGCGCGAAAACATGACGTAATTCCATGACAATCTCGGGCAACTGTAACGCTTTGATCTCCGCTTCAGATGCCGTGATACCTACACACTTCTTTTAGCTCTTTGAGGCGGGTGTTACTTGATGATGAAAACAAGGACAAGGACTAAGTTTATCAACAGATTAATTACCGATAATCGTTTACGCTTTTTATTACGCTTTCAACATTGGGTGGTTTATGATTATTGTGTCCATATTTTTGGGACACTTTACAAAATAATCATTTTTCGGGAATAAGTCTTGAGAAAGTGAAAATAACTAGTCCTAACATTTTTGGAAAATACGGTAAGGGCTAGACTGTGATTATTTTTACTACCGATGCAGTTATTATGGAGAGCAACTAGGTGGTGGTGATTACTAAAATTCCCTGAAAGAAAAATGTCTGCTGTGAAAACGAAATTTAAGAAGAACAAATATGATTGATTACAAAGGAAACGTAATGTACATGAATTATTATTTGTCTACTATGTGTTATATCTGAAAATTGCTTGTACATAATACTGCTTTCATAACAGTGACAGTATTACGGCAATTGACAGGCGAATGGTGGAAATTTGATTATCTGTGAAAATATATTATGAACTGACTTAATTGTTGATTTCAAAATGTCTTTAATCAGAGATCGTTTTGAAATGCATTTGTTCGAAGTGAGAAAATCTCAGTTTCCGAATTTCAAAAATTTTGACACGAACGTAAATGTTTTGAAATATGACAAGCTAGATAGTTTTAATATTTTAATTTTGTAATGCCAGAACAAAGAGGTATAAAAATCTTATACTTCTTTTGCCAGGACAGGGGCATAATAAATGTCTGATGTCGGGGAAACCCAATCTTGTTTCTGTTCTTAGTAACATGACCAATACGTGCAAGTAGCTTAAAGCTAAAAAATCATCACTTTTGCTTGCATACTGCCATAACCGTTGTAAAAACCTTCTAAAACTCATAAAAAGCTATTGAATTAAGCATCAAACACTTGTTGAAAATAAGCTGTAATTCAGTAGTGTGTTTAGATGCCAAATATTTTCCCGACTATATCGTTTTGTACTTTTAAGCGCAGATGTAGTGAAAACATTTTTGATATATATATAAAGAAAAAGTATAGACATGAAAGATACTACTTTGCCTTATGTGCAAATTAAGTCTGTGCCCATATTGTGTGTGCATGAATAGGGCTAGGGGTTTATTACAAGCATACATTTAACAGAGCATCTTCCAAGATTATCTACAAGCAATAGGTATTAATAAATATACTTTAATTTTTATTATTACTGAGACAACAAACATTAAAAAAAACTAAAATATAATAAAATTATTTACCTACCTACCTACCCACTGTAAAAATACTGGGTCGGTAAAGGTCAAACAAACTTAATTTTAATTTAGGCCTAGGCGTGAGCTGATAATGAGCAGACGACAGATTCCACTGAGGAACAGACAATTACCAGCAAGATATCGGAACTAAACATTTATGATAGTAAGACATATGTGTGAAACTTTATAAGAAAAAAAGAAGTTTAAATTAAGAAACGCATTTGATGATTATGGTAACACTAAAACGATTGTGAATAGCAGTTAAATGAA
The DNA here is from genome assembly GCF_021730395.1 of Mercenaria mercenaria. Classification (NCBI taxonomy): domain Eukaryota; kingdom Metazoa; phylum Mollusca; class Bivalvia; order Venerida; family Veneridae; genus Mercenaria; species Mercenaria mercenaria. The sequence goes on from NC_069362.1 coordinate 71,421,923, forward strand.
ATGTGAATAGACGCTCTGCAGGTGACACCATGTGAGTTAAGTTTTTAAAATTTAGTGCAGAAGTTTTGAATTTTTAATTCACGTAAACTGGATTTCAATTGAGTTAAATTAGTTAACTTTTATATTTGTTAATCATTTAATTATTTCTTAATTCTTGTTATTTCTAATTTTGTGTCTTTTTAAAGAAATGGAGAGATGTTATATCTTAAGGCGCTAATATGTACGTCAGTATTACACGAAGCCTTTTAACGTCAGGTCTTTGTATATACATGTCAACGTCATATCCGTTTTGTATGTTTTGATCTTATTCTTATTATCATTAAATCTCAGAAGCGTTAGCTGCTCTTGTTCCGAGTCTTAACACCAGCCTGTAAATTTATAGACTGAAAACTCTTTAAATTTACTGATTGTCCATATATTTACATAATGTCCGTAAAAACGACGAAATCCTAGACCTGATGAACAGTAACAATCCGAACTGACCGAAAAAAAAAACGTCCGAGGACCCTTCACAAATTTAAAAGCCTAAAATTTAATTTTTGTTGGACCTGATCTCCGTAAATAAATCTCATACTTTTTACAAATAAATACAGCGAAATGCTTTTCCTCGCGTTGGCGGATGCCTGATTGCACGACAGTTTGCTTTTCTTGGTCTTGCTTTTCATCCATTTTTCCCGGGCGGCCACACCAATGATCGACGACACCCGGGTTAATATGCGGACCTAGCAAACAGCGAATATGACTCATATTCGCGAATAAGAGATCATGGAAATAGTCATTGATTTCAGTAAGGCCTTTGACAAAGTTGACCATCGGCATCTTTTATCAAGGCCGTCGCGGCGGTCCGGCCAACCACTTTTTTGCCCGAGCATGATATCAGCCGTACCAGCTCTTTTTTTTTTCGCATAAAATTTCAGCTTTTGCTTAGATTAAAAGTGCCGAAATATTGCCTTGCTAATTTTCGGCAACGAGCGGCATCTGCCATGATTGCCCGCGGGGTGTGAAAACTTCGGCACACTTCGTGTCAAAAGTAACGACCCTGCTTGATTGGATTAATCATAATTAAATGCTTATCTGATAGTATCTTAAATATCTTAATCTGGTACGATCTAAAGGGCGATTTTTTTTTTATAATCTATAATAATTGCTTTGATGGGGAAAAAATAGTCGTATGTTTTAAAAAAAAATGAACATTTGTGTTTTTCGTGGTATAATAAAACAAAACTAACCGAAAGCTAATTTCTTTTAATTATTTTGAATAATCTTAAAAAATTGTTTTAAATCAAATAAAATGCCGACGTACATCTCAACTATAAAGTAATATAAACTTCGTTTCTATCTACTCTAAATTCTGAAACCGTATGCTTAACATGTTGCTTAACGTATTGCTGCTTATTGTCATGTGTGTATGGTTGCTCACATAGACGGCAAGTTGTCAAGTTCGAATCTTGATAATTAAAGCCTTCAATATTAATGCCACCGCCTGATGAGACTCACAGAGGGGTCGAAATAGTTGTTTTCTTTTGTATTGGCTGACACTCAAAAGTGAAATACATCAACATTCATTGGGCAAATGTCGGATAGTTATCTTTGAAAACTGTTATAAAATTTACCGAAAATCTTAATGGAAAATGCGTTCAAGATGCAAGGAAAACGCACTTACGGGCATCCCAAATCTTAAAATCTTCTCGGGGGAGACCCCCAAACCCCCCTTACATGAGGGGGAAACCCCCCTCTCCTGCTTTCCCTCCTCTCCTGCCTTCGGCACTCGCGGGACGCCTTCGACGTTCCATGGCCGGACCACTTTTTCGAAGCCGGCGACAGCCCTGTTTATATAAATTAATGAACCCTGGAATTAATAAAAGTGTTGTTTTTTGGATTAGATCTTTTCTGAACAGTACCAGACATGTCTGGGGTAATAGTTCTGTCCTCGGTCCCTGTCTTTTCCTCTGTTACATAAAAGATCTTCCCAATTCAGATAAAGGTAGAGTCCGGCTCTTTGCCGATGACACCATAAATTAATATATAACAATTGACACTTCTTTAGATATTGTAGGACTCCAAAATGACTTAACTAAATTAGAAAAATGGGAATCTCAGTGGTCAATGGAATTTAATCCTGATCAATGTGAAGTCATCAGAATTAAAAAAAAAAGAAACACACTGTCCACTTTCCATATAAATTACATGAAATAAATCGAACTTAAATCTACAAAAAATGCCAAAAAAAACTTAGGAGTGACAATTAGTGAAGACTTTAGCTGGAAAAAATCATGTAGAAACTAAGTCATCTCAAGCAAAAAAAAAAAAAAGAGCTGTCACTATTGGTGACAAACGCCCCCGAAGCGTGCCCAAGAATGCTACAATTGTCTGCGAAAAAAAAATCTAACATCATTTCGTGACCTTGACCTTGACTCCAGAGACCCGGGTCATAAGCGTGACACACCTTCTCCATATGGTTAACATTTGTGTCAAATTATTTTCAAATCCCTTGATATATGGCAGTTATGGACCAGACAAGAAACACTTTTGACTTCTAAGTGTGACCTTAACCTTGGAGCTAGGGGTCTGGCTCTTACACATGACACCGTGTCACGTCATCTCAATATAGGGAACATTTATGCCAAGTAATTTTAAAATCCCTTCATCAATTGCAGAGTTATGGACCGGACAAGAAATAGACACTGTTAACCTTTAACCTATACGTGTGACCTTGATCTCAGTGCTAGGGATCATGATTTTGCGCAGGACACATCGTCTCATTATGGGGAACATTTTTGCCAAATAATTTCAAAATCCCTTCTTCAATGGCAGAGTTATGGACCGGACACGAAACAGACCCTGTTAACATTTTACCTCGAAGTGTGGCATTGACTTTGAAGCTAGGGGACCGGGTCTTGCGCATGACACGTCGTCTCATTATGGTAAACATTTATGCCAAGCTATTTCAAAATCCATTTATGGATGAAAGAGTTACAGCCCGGACAAGAATTTACACGGACGGACGCACTTCCGCACGGACGGACGGACGGACAGTGAGATTTTAATATGCCCACCTTCGGGGGCATAAAAAACACTCTCAGATTTATTAAAAGAACTATCCAAAGCAACAACATAAACATCAAAGAAAAAACCTATACAACTCATGTAAGACCACAACTTAAATATTGTAAAACAGACTGGCACCCTTGGCAGAAAGCTAGAAAGAGTGCAAAGAGCTGCAGTAAGATATGTACTTAACGAATACTCTCATTACAACAGTGTAACATCAATGTTAAATCAACTTAAATGGCCTACATTCTTTAAAAAGTTCGGACGATCTGTAGTAAAATTTAGCGAAAGCCATTCGTAGTTTATGATGTAGGCAATGAGTGGGGTGCAGTTAGTCCCCATCGGGATGCCAATTACTGGTCTATAAGTTTTATTGCCAAATCTGATAATAGAATAGAAAAGGTGGAAACTCCACAGGTCGCTCAACAAGACAAAACGAAAATGTTGCAGGCTCGGTTTGATTGAGCCTGTTAATGGACGGTAGTGGAAATAGATGCTACCGTCCACGCCCTCTAGCCCCGAGTTGAGCAGAACTCAATATTTAGACATGCTACAAGTACAAAAAACAATCCGCAGATATGTTTATACGGCGGTGCACATGGAACCTCCAATGATGCACTAGCGTCTAATTTCATGAAAAGCGGCGTATGGTACCCAGTTAAAATAATGAGTTTGCCCTAAACGAGAAAACAATGGGCAGAACTAATCAAACAGGAATTTCGGAAAGGGGTCTGAGGTTATGGAGCCTGCATATCCCAGGAACTGCAAAAAGACAAATTAAAAAGCAGAAACCTTAGAGCTTCACAAAATAGAACAAGAGCGCCAGACTGTCACAAAATACGCCCGTCATCGGACTTGGCCTAATTCAAGGGCCATAATCCAAGAGTGCCTGAGGCGTTTTTGGTTATCGAACTTGGCAGAGATATTATACCCCCAAACAATGTCAGCAAGTTTGGTGAAGATCGGATGAAAACTGTTCGACTTAGAGAGCGGACAAGGCTAATTTCGCAGTCTTTCGAGTAATTCAAGGGCCATAATCCAAGAGTGCCTGGGACGATTTGGGTGGTTATCGAACTTGGCCGAGATATTATGCCCACAAACATTGTCAGCAAGTTTGGTGAAGATCGGATGAAAACTGTTCGACTTACACATGCTACAAATACAAAAAACAATTTAGAGACATCCGCAGATGTGTTCATAAGGCGGTGCACATAGAACTTTCAATGATACACTAGCGTGTAATTCCATGAAAAACGGTGTATGTTCCCCAGTTCTAACCTGATCACAACTCCATAGGGTGCATCTTTTAGATGTACTGTTAAAAATGCTATAGTTTCATTACATGCCATATAATTAACGTTTTCTCTTGCAAATGTTTTCTCAATTAAAGCTACCAGTTTTTTTTCTTTTCTGGCATTATGTGGTAAATTAGTATAAAGAGTAGAAAAATCATAAGTACTTATAGTTGAACATATGCAGTGTTTGTTTAAGGCATCGCCACAGTCACAACTCAATATCAGTTCATATTTTCAGGCCGAGTATTTTTCTCTTGAAAATTGCACTAAAGCCTTAACAGTTGGTCAAATTATCATCAACATAGAAGCATATGATGATTTATAGTATATATGCTGCTTGTAAAATGTCTGAGTGTCGTTTAGACCGAAAGCTTACCCCAAAATATTGAAATCTTACGTGCAGTCAAACTCCATTATAACACTTATTACAAAGACACAATTTAGTTCTTTTTGAAGTACAATATGTATACTACAAACTCTTACGGATATTTTGTCGAATTTGTTTTCCTGGTTATTGCATTAGACACAACAAGACTACCCCTTGTAAATTTAATTTAAAATGTTGTTTGTACATATATTACTGACCACAGCTCGCCAGGTAAACCAGTACACATCTGTGGTTCAACGCAACACTACGCTAGCTATATTGATTTATATAGGGAGATAACATAGTTTTTCATTGAACAATCGACCTATAATATCACCTGTTTATATACATGTAAATTAAATGTGAACAGATAAAACAAATTGGATGGTGTTTGGATTTTTGTGTATAATTCAGAAATCAGGTAAAATTTTAAAATAATTTCCTAATACTTTGTTCTTCACGGTCTGCTTTACAATTGGCTGTAATTATTTTTTACATGTATTGAATATATATAGAGTTTGACTGCAATAAAATTGCAAAATTTAGTCATTTTGACCAGAGAAAAATATCGAATAAAGGTATAATACAGGTAGTGAAATGCATATCCTTTTACCTGCATATGTTCACACAGATATTTAGAACAAAATTATTGACTTTATTGTTACAACTTAGTCATCTTTTATTTTTATGAAAATTTGCATGTAAACTTTTGAGTAAAATGGCCGCCCCTGTGGCGATGCCTTAATAGCTTTTTGGTAGAACCTCCAGAATTCTTGATTGACCACATCAGATAAACCCCAAGTTCTCATAAACATTGGAGCAATACTTCTGCACGTGGTCTTTTATTGCAGTTAGACAAGAAGACAAAAATAGAAAAATGTTTTTACAAGTGTATGAAGATTGAATTTGCAATGAATCGAGCTTTATATGGGGTTTTGTGTGGCATAGGGATCCAATAAAGAGTAGGGAGCTTCATCTGATTGTCTTCAATAGAATCTGAAAAGTAGAACCCTCGGAAGCACACAGAACAAGGCAAACAGTGAAAATTGCAGACTCGGTTTGATTGGAGCATGTTTATGAGCGGTAATGGAAAATGCAACACTGCATACGCCCCCTAGCACCGGCTAAAGCAGTATTCAATCTTCAAATCTAAATGAGTTGAAATCAATGATCCCGAAGGACGAGAAAATATAACAATACTGACATTAAAATTTATGCATTGATCTACATGACTTTTACAATATTATTCTCATCTTGTGGCGATAACTGATAAGTTTTCGAATGTTTCAATTCATTTTGCAATATTTCTGTGTAGTAAATGCGTCATAATATTATTATTATTTGAGACTTTGTCTGCAGGAGTTCAAACAAAATTCATATGAAACTTAGATAAAGCTTTTTTTAAATTTCGAGGTGAAAACTTGGGTTTAGAAGGTAATAAGGAAGGGTTTGATTATAGAAATGTTATTCGAGTGTTTATGACTGTACAATTATTCAGTAAGAGCGTTCGGGTCTGCATTTTCTTTCAGACACTATATTGTAGCATCGTCGTCAATAGACTGCGTTATTTCAGACAGTCATGCTTCAAAGTTTATAGACGAAGGAATTCTATATTTTGCACCTTTAGAGAACATGTTTCTGATTCTTTTATCATCAATTATCTTAAAATTACCCATTATGATATTGCCGGCCGGTTGATAACAGTATTTAGATTCTTTACAGTTACAACTGTCTGGAACATTATCAAAGGTCTATGTCTAAATCCGAGACAATTTTATTGTAATTAAATGTAACGTTTCTAACTGGTTTATCATATTTGTAACAGATAATAGGTGTTTCCGAATTCTTAAAATATTTAGGAATAGTAACTACAGATTGGTCTCTAAAAATACTAGGTAAATCAATAAACTCGATTTTATTATTTAGGAAAGATAATTCTAAAAGTTGCGTTTATGGTAGGATTCAGATTCAATATAAGACCTGAGAAAATGAAACATTACCATTACTATATCTAAATCTACATGTATATGTAGCAGAACAGATGCACGTGAAAGATAAAAAAGAAGGAAATTACGAGAAAACTTTTTTGTCTTCGCTGGAAGTATACGACCAATAAGCTTATTGGACACCAATAAAGTCAGACGGGATGAACGGTTTAGAAATCTATCACTAAGTAACCGAACCTTCATAAAATGTGGTTGATCATGGACTCAGATTTCTTCCACTAAAATAATACGAAAAGGAAACCTGTACAATCTGAAACAATGCTTAGAACAAAAATGTAGTAAATGACATTTCTGAAGACACGAGAAGGATTATTCAACTTCAACGAGTGAACAATCGTTCTCAAAAACCTTTCTGATTCAAAGTTACTGTAATTTGTTTTAGTGCTTTCTAACAAGTCCCCCTTGGCAAACAGTTCCACTGTAGTTGTGGTTGTGTAGATAGAGACAATTAAAGGGTAAAACAGCAATAGTATGCTTGTGCTGAGATTTTGGAAAGCTGTACAACATGTCACCTTTTCTTAAAGGGAAAATCTATTTCTTCTGTACTGATTAAATGTCCATCAACATCATTTTTTCTTACACGGTGAAGTTAAGAAAAATGGGTTTAAAAAGCTTATTACAGAATGATACAATTCTCTTTACTTTCATTGTGGTGCAAGGCGACGAAAACTGATTTGTGGTAAATACACAGTACTTACCAAGGATAACAATGCCAACATCACTGAAATCGTATAAGAACTGTTTTCTCCCCATCATCAAAACATTATAATGCAACTCGTTAGATATGCTCAAATGTTGACAAAAATCTCATTCCCCCGCCTGACTATACAGATGTGTTTGAACAAACGGTAAAACTCGCGTGATACGAAACATACACATTTGCGCTCAGTTCCGTCCATAGTTTTCAATTAATTTGGTAATCTTAATTATGGTAAGGACGAGGACAAAACGAACAAATAAAGGAACACAGTGGGGCACTGCCTTGGAACGGTCATTGGCAAAAACACCACTGGGGAGCTTAAACCGGTTTATGGTGCACACCCAACCTTACTCTTAACCCCAACATGTTCCAAGGTAGCCTAAGTCAAATGAATCCCAAACACACGTGTACAAAATGTAAGCAACAAAATTACCCGGGCAAAATATTTATCGAGCCATATTTATAAGCGATACATAGTTTTTTTTGTAATTTCCGTTAATCAAATCTATTAAAAATCTCGCAATGAAAAATTTCAAGATATGGAAAATCTGGTTGATGTATGCAGCTCCAGTGCTGTGTAATTCATTGCCCGATGATATCAAAATGTTGTCTCTTCTTGGAGTAGGGAATCTTGGAAATGTGTATCTTGTAATTTCTACAATGTTTTAATGTTTACGCTACTTTTTCAATCATTCACACGCATGACATTTTCTTAAGTCATTTCTATCATTAAGAATCCACAGTTGGTCACTTTAATCCCTCCCTACTGGTTTCTTAATGATGAAGATTTCACTTCATAGCCTCTATGCTATACATAAATCTGCCACAGCATTACCATCCAAATATTTTATATGCCATTTTGTGTTAGGCTGTACTTATGCAATCATTATAAGTTTACATCGCTATGATTCTTATGTATGTAATTATGTGGTTTGTACACTAATAGCCATTGATAAACTTTGATTCAGTGTTGTTATACTTTTTAGTTGTTTGGGATCATGGTGTCCACTGAATGTTCATTGGTAATAGAGTTCCGCACAAGCCAGTGCCAGGGGGCGTGGGGGCTGTTGCACTTGCCACTACCTATCATGAACAGACTCAATCAAACCGAGTCTGTTATTATTATACTTGGCTGCATCCTATGCTTCCAAAGGATCTTCCTACAGATTTTATTGATATGCAGGTCCATAACATCGGATCCCCTTTCTAAATTCTAGTTTGTTTAGTTATGCCCATTGTTTTCTTGTTTAGGGCTAGTCCATTTTACTGTAACTGGGACCATACGCCGCTTTTCATGGAACTGCACTCTACTGTATCATTGAAGGTTCAATGTACACCTCGGTATGAACACATCTGTGTATGTCTCTGAATTGTATTTTGGTTCTATTCCACCCGGGACTAGAGGACGTGAACAGTTGCGTGCATTTTCACTACCGTCTTTGAACAGGCTCAATCAAACAGAGCCTGCAACCTTTTAAATTTTCTCGTGTTGAGAGACATGTGGTGCTTCCATTTTGCCATTAATTTTGAAAAGAACACACTTTCTTAGTAATACCCTATTTTTTGCATAACCTTGTGAAATATTACTTAATTCGTTACAAATTTTAACAGGATAACAGATTTTCATACATCAGTCTTAATTAATTTAGTTTATACACAATTTATTTTTAGGTCGATTGTGAAGGAAGTTCTACAACTTAGATTAATCACTCTCGACAACTCTTTCCTGATGGAATCCATTGCCACTAGGGTATGAGAGAAGAGGCCAGTTTCCCTTTTAATGCTGAGCGCCAAGCAAAGGAGCTATTGGTACATGTACCATTTTTCACGTCTTTGGTATGACGCGGCCGGGGATCGAACCCACGACCTCCCACACTCGAAGCGGACACTCTACCACTAGTATTGAGGCGGTTTGAAGTTAATTAATTTGATCAAATTTAATATAATATGTTAACCTAATTTTACTACTTTTATCTGTAGCGATCCGTGTCATTCATATAATTCTAATGGCAAAGCAACTAGCTATTCAAAACAGTGTCATAATATATATCCTGTTACACAGATGTTTTATTAAGACTATTCCTATACATTTGTTCTGTTGGTTTGAAAAGGTAAACGAGTTTATTAATATGTAATACGTTTGAAATATCTTGCCGACATTAAACATATAAAGAAAATATTTTTTGTCGATTTTTAGTGTTCAACCCTTTTACAGTTGAAAGCTACGCTTCCCTCTTTGATTGTGTCTGATGGAACAGGAGGAGGACTCAATAAAAGGCAGTTTTTAAATCTGACAGGCTGTTTTGATACCCGTCTTGTAACCTGTTTCGTTGGGCCCTTAAGGGTGTTTCTCAAGATGCTCTGTCTTTTGCAAAGGCATTGAGTACATGTTTTTTTAGTTCGTAAGGTTTACATTTTATAAGCGTTTTCGTGTTTTACATGCCATGCCTTTTATTACCGTTGCGTGTGTTTGTCAGCCAGGGATATAGCTTTTATTTACACTGTCTTGTGACTTTGTGACAAGATGGAGTTAAGTGTGAGGTTGGATGTGCACCATAAACTGGTTTTTGAAACGTGGCTTTCCTTGTTGGATATTAGTCCATGTTTTAAGCTCCCCAGTATGTGCTGGTCTTTCCACTGACCGTTCCAATGCGATGTCTCACTGTGTACCTTTATTTCTTCATTTTGTCCTTATATGTCATGCTTTGTCTTTGTGCATGTGTGTATGTGTCTTTGTCTATGTATGCCTTTTTGGTGCCTGCACGTGCTGTTGGTTACGCTTTTGGGAGGCTACATCTTTGGAGCACTTCTTTTTGTAACATATGCAAATAATGAATTCTGCTCCGTTGTGGACGGTAGCTAGTCTGGTTCGCGTCGTACTATGTATTTCAGTACAGTGAAGGGGCGTGTAATCCAGACTAGGACGGTAGCATGCATTTCTGCGGTACTGGGACAAACCGGACCATGGGACAACCCGGACCAGACAACCCGGATCATGGTCGGGACAACGCGGACCATGTTTCAGTTCGACCTGGACCATGTTTTAAAGTTCTTGACTGCTAATTTTTACCAAATATATGTTTCTTGGTGTTTCAGTTGAGGACGAACAATGTTCATTTTAGTAAAAATACTAAGATAAATATCAAACAGGTAATGCCACGTTCAAAAAACGCAGCCTTCCCAAAACAAAACTCACGGCACGCAGATGTGCACACTGCCAACACACACACACACACACTCACATACAAAGCAAACACACAAGGGCAAAACGAACAAATAAAGGAACACAGTCGGGCACTGCCTTGGAAAGGTCAGTTGCAAAGCACCACCGGTTTATGGTGAGTACCGAATCTCACTATTACCCCCATCATGTTCCACAGTCACGGGACAGTGTAAATAAAAGTAATCCCCGCCAGGTGAATCACATGCAATGGAAACAAAAGGCATGGCATGTAAAACACAAAAGTGCTCCTGTATACATGTAATTATATAAAAAAATCTTAAGAACCAAAAACGTATGTACTCAATGCCTTTGCAGAAGACAGAGCATCAAGAGAAACACCCTTAAGGGCCCGACGGAACAGGTCAGAAAACAGAAATCAAAACAGTTCAGTCCTGGTGGGTTTTAAAAACTGCTTATCACAGAGTTCCCTGCCCCCTCTTCTGTCAGACACAATCAAAGAGAGAAGCGTAACTAGTGTCCAACTCTAAATGGGTTGAACACTAAAAATGCGGTGTGTCTCAAAACAGTTGGGTCGTAACCTCTTTTAATAAAACGTTTTATAATTTTACCAAATACAGTTGGGAAATTATCTTTGCTTGTAAACAACATCCACATAAAAATCGGGTTTTGAAATACCTTCTCACTGAAGTGTCTTTAAATTACTACAGAATTTTTCTTTGAATTATTACTGAATTTAAAAACCAAATCAGAATTACTGTTGTAAAATTTAGCAAAACATTTACACAATTTGTAGTTTAACGGTAAACCAAGCTTAGTTAAAGCAAAGAGCTATAAAAATAAATGTATTATATATGTATGTATTTTATACTTCTTTGGTTAAAGGTTATTACATAAGTTATATAACAACTATGGCCAAACAAGAGCGTCCCTCAAATGCTAAAAGATCTCATATTATGATCGACCCGGACCAAGTTTTAAGACCAAAACAAGGATAAATTTCCGACATAATATGAGGAATATCATTTTATAGATCAAACACGAATGCACGTGCCGGTCTCGGATATCGGGTTTTAGTACCTACACAATTCATATCGGCTAGAAGCAAAGAAAGCGTCTGCATGATATAAAAAGGTGAAATTTATCAAATAGAGAAAATAGAGGCGTTTTCTGTATTAAAAGATAATGTAACTTCAATTAATATTTTATAAATCATAGATAAGAGTCAATTTCGTTTTTGGGTGTTTTTTTTTTCAGAAATCGGGGATACTCTAGAGTCTAGTGGGATAGGATCATTGATAGCAGACGACGCCGGCCTGAGAAAAAACCATCATATCACAAAAGAACAGAAATTATTAGTAAACGAACAACATCTTGACAAATAACTTATCTGCCCAATACATGTTCTGCGTATATTTTTTACTGTTCTGTCCCATAGCAGTGTTTGAAATTCGCGGTAGTCCGATAGCCCGTGGCTACCAAATTTCAGCTTGGGCTACCGATTTTCCGCAGACACAAGCCCGACCTGGCTACCAAATTTTCCTAATTTGATTAAAAACCATGCTAAAACGAGTATAGCATTGTGATTTCATATGATCTCCATTAATAAACGCTAAGAAGGCATGCATCATCCAGAATGAGGAATTGCTTATTGAACTATTGTTGTCAAAGATGTAACCACAGCGCGAATTGGCTAAATACAATCACCCCTAGTGTAACGGATAATTTGATTAGCTACAACAGTCAAGTTTTTAAAATAATTGCTCCCATCCTATGATGAAAGCCTTCGGGCGTATATTGCCCCGCTTAGCGGTGCTCTTGTTATTCCTTCAATGATGCATAGAGATGTCTGTAAAACAAAATGTTATATGGTACAAAAATGAAGTATTTTAAGGTGTTAAAGTTCAGGCTAGTAAAATTGGTGTCGGGCTTGCAGAATTTCCTATCTGGTAGCCTGAACGGGCTGGTGGATTCATATCTGAATTTCGTACACTGCCATAGAATTGGATACTAAAGGAGTTGTTCCCCTTTAAAGAAGAATGCCATTTGTAAAGAAATAAAATGTAAACAATTGTCAAAAACGATGTTTTACCTAGTAATGTTAAGTTTAAACACTGGTACCTTGTTGCAAAGGCATCAAAACAAAGACCAGTAACAGCTTTTTAAAAATGGTGAGTTTTTGAAGGTGCTGAACTGTCCAGAAGTGTGACCCCTTCATGCAGTCCCTTGGCGAAATTCAATACATATATGAGTAAACTGACAATGGTTTGTAAAAAAATATATACATGTTTTATATGCTGTTTAATTTTCATCAAGTCTTACAGTAACCTTACTCTTTTGGCTTATCGGGATGACTTATTTTATGATCTAATAGTTTTTACTTGTCATCCCTCTAAGCTTTACCCATATCGATTTACAGTCAACTCGTCACCTTTTTTCGTCCCCACTTTTTTTAAACATATTTTTGAAAAAATTCAAAAATGATAAATTAAGTCGTATTTTTTTCAAATAAGTATATTTAATGCTAAAAATATACGTTTGTTTTAAAAACTTTTTTGCTTCAAAAATAATCAATTTTTTTTTTTGTAAGTCTGCTACAACACAACATAATTTGCTTTTTTAATGTTCGTAGCCTATTTGATGCAACTTATTTTCAAACTCTTGAATAAACTTTTTTATAACAAATAATTTCCTCAATCCAATCAACTATTAGCACATTTCTTTAGTTAATCAACAGCTTCTCATGCAATTAAATACCATTAACACCTTCCAATCAGCCCAATCAACGACTTTTAATGGGATTAAATAACCTTTAACACCTTTCATATATATAGGTATAGGCTTAATCTACTTTTTAGCTCGACTATTCATAGAATAGTGAGCTATTGCACTCGCCCATGCGTCGGCGTCCGCGTCCGCGTCCCGATTTTGGTTAAGGTTTTGTATGTAAGCTGGTATCTCAGTAACCACTTGTGGGAATGGATTGAAACTTCACACACTTATTCACTGTGACAAACTGACTTACACTGCACAGGTTCCATAACTCTATTTTGCTTTTTTACAAAATTATGCCCCTTTTTCGACTTAGAAATTTTTGGTTAAGGTTTTGTATGTAAGCTGGTAACTCAGTAACCACTTGTGGGAATGGATTGAAACTTCACACACTTATTCACTGTGATGAACTGATCTACATTGCACAGGTTCCATAACTCTATTTTGCTTTTTTACAAAATTATGCCCCTTTTTCGACTTAGAAATTTTTGGTTAAGGTTTTGTATGTAAGCTGGTAACTCAGTAACCACTTGTGGGAATGGATTGAAACTTCACACACTTATTCACTGTGATGAACTGATCTACATTGCACAGGTTCCATAACTCTATTTTGCTTTTTTACAAAATTATGCCCCTTTTTCGACTTAGAAATTTTTGGTTAAGGTTTTGTATGTAAGCTTGTATCTCAGTACTTATTAATGGGAATGGATTGAAACTTCACATACTTGTTCACTATCATGATCTGACATGCACTAAGCAAGTCCCATAACTCTACTCTCTTTTTTTTCAAAATTATGCCCCTTTTTCGACTTAGCAGTTTTTGGTTAAATGTTTGTATGTAATCTGATATCTCAGTATCCACTAATTGGAATGGATTGAAACTTCACACACTTGTTCACTGTCATGATCTAACATGCACTGTGAAGGTCCCATAATTCTACTTGGCATTTTTACAAAATTATGCCCCTTTGACTTAGCAGTTTTTTGTTAACGGCTAAAACAAGATCAGATAGGGAATTTATGTTGCAATTTTGCCAAAAAAATAAAGTTTTTCCAATCCTCATTTTTCCAGCCCATGGTATGGGCTAATATACCAGGGACCAAATACCAAAACCTTTTTGACTAGGACTGTCTGCTATAAAATTTACAAGGCAGCAATTATATGAGGGTAGCAGAGTCACGGACACTACAAACACAAGGCATAACAATGTGTAATTTATGGAAAACACTGAAGTAAAGATTCATTTTGACTGTAACTTGCTTAAACAAGTACAATTTAGCAAGTTTCACTCGAAAACCACTCGATAGAAGACATCATTGTGTTAATATTTGCATAAGAAGTATGATTATAATAACACAAATTGTTTATTAAACTTTCAAATTCTTTTATTTTAACAGAACAGCTGACAATGATAGGAAAACTACTTCAGTTCACTAACAAGACATTGTGCTTTTATGCAAAACAGATGCTAAGGACTAAAAGTTTATGATTTTTGAAAATAAATTGGTTCATTAAGACGTTTTAAAATGTCTACGGACACTCCAAAACATGTTACATGATTTGATGATGATTCCAACATTGCTCTTGCAATATACAGAGAAAGTTATGTAATGACTAACTAAAGTAAAGTTTACACAATCATAAATATACAACTGATGTGAATGTTTCTTTTTTTATGGTTACATATTTCCAAAACCTGAGTCAAAATTTTTTTCTCATGGTGTTTCTTAAGTAGAAAATGTATATCTAACCTCTATCCTGGCATAAAATGTATAAAGATTTTGCATAAAAAGCACAATCTTGTAGCCACAAACAAATGCTTAACATTTTAAACATTTTAAATATCATTAACTTGTCTTAAAGAATCACTGTTATAACATCTACGGACACTACAGAAATTCATACTGTGTCTAAACCTTAGTTTCACCATCATTTTAACCTTTTTGTTACAATTTAGTTTAGAAAATTGACTTTCAAACAGCCATATTTCGAAAATAACAGTAGAAAACTATTGAATTATTCACAGCTATGAAATCTTTTGTTGAAAATGTCCATTAAGAATAAAAATATTAACTATTTGAGACAAAAACTTGTATTCCAAACAGTTTGTACTAACAAATTAACTCATCAACACAACAAAAAACCTACCTCAATCAACCTTGAACAAACAGCAAACAATTTGAAAAAGAATAACACATGTGACAGTTCGATGAACCAATATAGTGGTGCATTCTACGGACACTACATACTAGTGCATGAGTATTTACCAGACTGTAATAACAGTAACACAAGTTTAAGCTTCCAGTGAACTATGATATGTTTTGAATACACTTAGAAACAAAATCTTTTAATAGGAAAATTTGAAAAAAAATACACAAAATTTGATACAAAATTGTATTCCGATGTGGTTTTGCTGGTTACCTTCAAACACACACAATATCACACAGTCACACACGTAGACAGACAGACAGACAGAAAGACAGACAGAGAGAAAGAAACACAGGTACATACAACGCTAAAATAAGTCTTAACAGTTTTTGTCCCAAATTCGACACTTTTTAGGCATAGCAGTTTACTCAGAATTGATAGCTTATGAGATTTTTAAGAAAGGTAATACTCATATCTAACCAATAAAATATAACTGCCTTAAAAGACATCAATCAATTTTATTCAGAAAATCGCTGGTCAGTTTTTGTTAGAGTCAGATACCGCCAAAATAGAGCATACCACTGATAGAATAAACAAAGCCAAACAAAATACATTCCTTGTAGTAGTTAACGTACGTACACAGAAATGAAGTCATAACGATTCAAAGAGGTACAAGATCCGGATTAGCTTTATTAGCTTGACTATTCATAGAATAGTAGAGCTATTGGACTCGCCCATGCGTCGGCTTCCGCGTCCGCATCCGTGCCTGCGTCCCGATTTGGTTAAGTTTTTGTATGTAAGCTGGTATCTCAGCAACCACTTGTGGGAATGGATTGAAACTTCACATACTTATTCACTGTGATAAACTGACTTACATTGCACAGGTTCCATAACTCTGTTTTGCTTTTTACAAAATTATGCCCCTTTTTTTACTTAGAAATTTTTGGTTAAGGTTTTGTATGTAAGCTGGTCTCAGTAACCACTTGTGGGAATGGATTGAAACTTCACACACTTATTTACTGTGATAAACTGACTTACATTGCACAGGTTCCATAACTCTATTTTGCTTTTTTACAAAATTATGCCCTTTTTTCGGCTTAGAATTTTTTGGTTAAGGTTTTGTATGTAAGCTGGTATCTCAGTACTCACTAATGGGAATGGATTGAAACTTCACACACTTGTTCACTATCATGATCTGACATGCATAAAGCAGGTCCCATAACTTTATTTTGCTTTTTTACAAAATTATGCCCCTTTTTCAACATAGAAATTTTTGGTTAAGTTTTTGTATGTAAGCTGGTATCTCAGTATCCACTAATGGGAAAGGATTGAAACTTCACACACTGGTTCACTGTCATGATATGACATGCAGTGCAAAAGGTCAATAACTCAACTTCGCATTTTACAAAATTATGCCCCTTTTTCTACATAGGAGTTTTGGGTTAAATTCTTATATGTAAGCTGGTATGTCAGTACCCACTAAAGGGAATGGATTGAAACTTCATATACTTGTCCACTGTCATGAGCTGATAAGCACTATGCAGGTTCCATAACCCTATTTTACTTTTTTACTAAATTATGCCCCTTTTTTGACTTTCGTATTCATTCAAGCGACAAGGCTGTTGAATAGTCGAGCGTTGCTGTCCTCCGACAGCTCTTGTTTAAGAAATAATTTATAGTAAAAGAGTTTTTTTAACACTATGCACGATGGGCGGTTATACATCGGGCGTAATAATTTAACGAGGGCGCAGTCCTAGTGCAATTATTTGTACGACATATTACCGCCCGAATTATTTAGGTTCTAATATGCCTTTAATCTTTAGAAAATAGTAGATAAAATATAGTAGCACTCTTTCTTGTTTGCAACAAAAAACATTGACGTCACCGCACGATAACGTGACGTTATTCTAGCTTTTAGTGTTTTAAAGAGAATAACATATGAGAATATTTCTTGCGCAACGTTATGTCTGTTCCGTATTTTTTATTTGAATCAAGAACTATACTAGAGGGAAATATCTATCAAGGCTTTATCTAACTTCTGTTTATTCCTAAATCTTCTCTATTGTTCTCTTTTTTGACGTCTTAGTTCATTGCACAGAACTGGATCAGTCTGTTTTGCTATTCTCTGCATTTCCCTTTCTCTTTTTTTCCTCTCTCTGTCCTTAAGTTTCATCTTTCGTATTTTGCACTGTCACTTTTAACTTTTGCCCTGTATCTACGCATAATTTTGGCCTTCTTACTCTCAAGCACATAATTCTTTTCATTCTCTTCATTGTTATCTTTTGTAATGTTTCTTTTTGGCCCCATTTTGTTATAATTTCCCTTTTATAATGTTAATTTTTCAAAAAGCTGTAAAACACTTAAGTATATTAGAGATTGTGTACATATCATGCATTCTTGTAGTGTCCGTAGATCAAGTGACATATAAAAAAATCGCCCTGTTAAGAGATCAAGTGTGGTTAAATGTACTTTATAGTTTGCTGATTCATATTGGATAGTTATACTGTATGTAAATAACGCAATCTGGCTAAAGTACACTTAGTGAAACTCGTTTTATAGCTTGCTAAGTTCATTTTCACTTGAAAAGATAGACAAAAACATATTTTTCTAAAATACTCTGAAAGATGAAAGTTTTATCTCTTTGGAATCAGTATATCCTTATAAAAACATCAATAATAACCCAAGCTCATTGATTATGTACTGGTTTTAAGAAATTTATCTACAGTTAAATTATTGATCTACGGACACTACGGTCTACGGACAAATTTCTGTTGCTTCCCAACAAATAACCAGTCGCAGAAGCAAAAAGATGTTTAGTTCTGCTAATTCTCTGAGACAGTCTCAAATAGAAAATAATACAAAATAGTAAATATTGTTTGTGGGTCTTACAATTTACATATTGCAAACATTGATCTACGGACACTACGAAAAAGTAATGTTACCAAATTATGACTCAATTTTTTTCATTTGGACCTGAAGCAAAATCTTTATATTCAGAGTGGTATATGATTATCAGCAACAGCACACACTACCATACTGTATCTGGCATATCACTGTTGCCTTTGTAATAGGGTGATAGAGACAGACCTTCAAAAACCAAAAAAACATAACAAAGGCCTGTTTTCGTATTTTTTTTATTAAAACTTAATTCCTTCACTGATAAAGAAATAATTTGACTTTCTTTAATTTGAAATGCCACATTTTAAGTCTGTTATTGCCAATTCACATTAATGTAATACTGCTTTGATCACTTGCTTGCTAAAATTTGCCATTTTTTATTTGCAACACCATAACGATGAAAAAACACCATTTTTCGACCATATTATCTTTTACAGTGTGTAAGAAATTGCAGGAAAGTATGTAATGTTATACATCTTAAGAAAGCCCGAAACCTGTACTTTTACATGCACAAAGTACTTATTCTCTATCTGTCAACAGTAAGGAATGCCATCACCATAACATGGGCCCATTTCATTTTCCCTATCTGATCTTGTTTTAGCCGTAAGTTTTTGTATGTAAGCTGGTATCTCAGTATCCACAAATTGGAAAGGATTGAAACTTCACACACTTGTTCACTGTCATGATATGACATGCAGTACAGAGGTTCAATACCTCTACTTTGCATTTTACAAAATTATGCCCCTTTTTCAACTTTTGTATTCATTCAATTGACAAGGCTGTTGAATAGTCGAGCGTTGCTGTCCTCCGACAGCTCTTGTTTTTTTTAGAAATCCCTGTCCCCCAACTTTTGAAGTATTTTTTTTTCATATTTTCATGACAAAAATGAATATAAAGCATGTTGGTTATCTTTAGCATGTTTAGTAATACATATGTGACAGATATCAGTTGTTTGTTTATTTTTTTTATTGTATTTCTAATTATTACTTTCTTTTATTAAGACCAGGGATAAGGATTTATTGCTCTCTCTTTTCTTCCTATGATTCTTAAAAAAGTTAATTATTATATTATATTTTTATTACTGAAGGCATTGACTTTATTTTTTTTTATTTCAGTTAATTTGGTTTTATATTTTCAGTATATTTCTCTTATTATTTTATCTAACCTTATTATCTAAGGTTAACGATTTCCAGTATAACTCCTTCTAAACTCACGATGATTTTAAATACCAATTTTCAAAGTCAAAGATATGATAAAAAAGCGAAAATACCTCATATATTTAGGGGGACAAAATCACCAAAAGGGGGACAGATTGACCAAAAGGGGGACGAAATGACCAATTTTAGGGGACAAATGACCAAATCGGGGACGAGTTGACTGAGGGACGAGTTGACTTTATACCCCCGTATCTGCAATTTACTGTCAGGAAAACTAAGACATTAAAAAATCCAAAAACGTCATAATATACTGGTCAGACTTACTTGCTTTAAAAAATTGTAAAAACTTCAAATGGGTTGAACATAACTCATAATTTTAAATAAGAGACTTAAATCTTCGAAAATATGATGTGACAGGTGCAAGGAGATTTCTACTCTGACACCGTTTTTAGTACACAGCAGACAGCCGATAACATTAAATTGCAGAAACAAAACACAAAATATACATTCATAAAATGTCAGCGAGGCAAGTTTATGCTTTAATGTCAACATTAATTCATTATGATCAGGGATGTAATCATTACAAATACTTTGTCCATGTACCAGAAAACGTTCCCAATGCATTTCATTGGTGATTTCCTAACAGAAATATGCAGAATAAAATTGGACGTGATGGAGACAGCGACAGTCAAAAGTTATCACACTGTCCCGAAACATCCTATTATTTGGACTAGTCTCACAGTACTTGATTAATATGTAGCACTTCCTATGTACAGCAAACATTTTTAGTCAACTTTATAAAAAGCTAATTAAGGCAAGATTATATACAATGGATAATCTGTTCTTTTTTGCTCTATTATTGGTGGATACTATTTATCCCCGGGAGCTGCAGTTAAATAAAAGTAACAACTCGGATACTACTGCTTCATTTCTAGATTTACATCTCTCTATTTACGACAATTTTATACATACCAAAATTTATGACAAGAGGGATGATTTTAATTTTAGTATTGTAAATTCACCCATTTGGATGGGGATATACCCCAAGCAACATCTTATGGATAATATATTTCTCAGTTAAATCAGTTTTGCAAGAGCTTGTAGTCATGTTGAGGATTTCAATGAATGTAATCAATACATTACAAATATGCTTCTTCAACAGGGATACCATTATTATAAATTGCTAAATTTTACTATCGTAATTTTCAGATTTGGTTTAAAAATACATTAGCAATTTAAAGACACTTCTGCGAGAAGGTATATCAAAACCCGTTTTTTTATGGGGATGTGGTTTACAAACTTTGTAAGATTTTGGGTCATGGCAATTTTTCAATTGTATTTGGTAAAGTAAACGTTTTATTACAGGGATCGAATTTAGCGGTTGCTAACTCGCAAAATTCGAGTAAGAATAAAAAAATGCAAGTTGGAAACCATGTCACTCAAATATTTTTGCGATCACTTTCGAAAATCGACGAATTCACTCAAACTATCCTTTACTCTTTAAAAACTACTTTGGAGTAGCATTAAACTTTTATATGAAACCAAACCAACAAAACAACTTAATAAATTTAGCACCTAAAACAGCCTTTAAATAATTGCTAGTGGAACCCACCATTTTGCTAGTGGAAAAAAATGGCACTGGCAAAAAATTGCTAGTGGGAAAAAAAGTTAAATTTGATCCCTGTATTAAAAGAGCTTATGATCCAGCTGTTTTGAGACACACCGCATTTTTGGTGTTCAGCTCTTTTACCTCTTTGATTGTTTCTGATGGAACAGGTGGAGGACTGTGTGATAGGTAGTTCTTAAATCCCACCAGGACTGAGCTATTATGATTTCTGTCTTCTGGCCAGTTTCTTCAGGCCCTTAAGGGTGTTTCCCTTGTTTTAGGTTCTTAAGGATTGCATTTATATAAATATACAAGTCTTAGAGCATTTTTGTGTTTTACATTACATGCCTTCTGTTGCCTTTGCGTATGTTAGGGTTTCACCTGGCGGGGATAACTTTTATTTACACTGTCTTGTGACTTTGGAACATGGTGGGGGTAAGAGTGAGGTTGGGTGCTCCCCATAAACTGGTTTAAGCTCAATAGTGGTGTTTTTGCCACTGACCTTTCCAAGGCGGTGCCCCACTGTGTTCCTTTATTTGTTTGTTTTGTCCTTGTTTGTTTGCTTTGTGTGAGTGTGTGTGTTGGTAGTGTGGGCGTCAGGGCGCTGGGTTTACATTTGGGGAGGTGTGTTTTTAGAACGTAGCTTTCTCTGTTGGATATTCATCCTTGTTTTTAAGCTTCCCCACCATCAGATACTTCACCTGGTTTGAGAGACATTCTCTTAGAAAGACAAACTGTGTCATGGTTCAAAACTTCATAGGGTGATTGGACTTACAGATTAGATGACTGCAACATTTTTAGGGGTTACTCGATATAAAGGTCAAGGTCACAGGGGCCAGAACATGGAAAACCGTTTCGGAGGGACCAGAACATGGAAAACCATTTCCAGTCAATAACTTGAGAAACACTTGACCCAGAACGTTGAAACTTAATGGGATGAATGGACATGCATAGAAGTTGACCCTATTGACCTTGGGCCATTCTTTCAGAGGTCCAGGTTGTGTTGATATTTGTATTTAGCCTTGTCTGGCCTGAATGTAACCTGTTGTGTGGTTGTTATGATATATGAAGTTGTACAAATGAACCAAATAAACGCTAAAAAAAATAAAATGTCAAATGTTCTTAATTACCACTGACCTGTATTAACCAACTATACAAAGGTCGAAGGGGCTAGAACATGTAAAAACGTTTCAAATCCATAACTTCAGAACCACTTGACCCAGGAAACTTTATGGGATGATTTCAGCTAGTAAGCAAACCATCAGACTCCTGTCCTATTGACTTCTTGCCTATTACTACTATGTTTTGAAGGAGACATGTGCTTTTCTCCAAAAGCATCTTCTAGTTTCTTTGGTAAGAATATTGAGAAACTAACGGTGTCCCGGGATCCCGAGGACACCAAAAATCCGCAAGGGATCCTAAAGTTCACAATTTCGGTGTTCCGTCGGGACTCTTGATTTTCAAATAAAATATGATTCTAAAAAAAATGAAATTCCCCAGTCTTGTTCGCTCAAACATCGGTCTTTTGCTTCAGTTGACCCGAGGTCCCGGGTTTTGACCCGCGAAAATCGAGAAAAACTCGTATTTTACCCGCATAAATTACGGCACGCGCGTCGGCTTGACTCGCGGAAATTTACTTAGATGCGTTCCAAGTTCGATAGTTCTGCCCCCTGTCAATCAAAATCCCAGTGAATTTCAATATTGTTCGCCGGCACAAGCGGAAATATGGCAGTAGGCGGAGCGTCGTATGTTAATTAGCTACCGACAGATGTCAGTCACGCCACGCGCCAAATGACACGTGCTTATCTCGCGGTTTGTATTTAGTACAATATGCCTTGTCATTATCAAAGGTGTTTATTGATCAATGTTTACAAGTTAATTGATAAACAATGCAGCCTTAGATTATCGTGTTTGTACCATTATTTTGTGTGCTCGATACGATTACATGAGCCGGTCGGCCGTTACGGTCTATAACAAATTTATTATCATTGCCGAGGCTTTGTTTGGGCAAAACAAATTAAATAAGCAGAAATTATACGTGGTATGATGAGAAAATAAAGTTAAAACAGTTATCTTTTCAAGAACTTTAACTGTTACTTTTGTTTTTCGTTACTCGTTTTCTAGACCGACATTTTCGAACATTTTTATCATTTCTTACAAGATTTTTCTAGTACAAACTAAAATAAAAAGCCAATAAAACGTCTGCATTTACGAAAAATATGATCACTGTTGCCAAAGCAGCTCTTATTTAGAAGAATTTGCTGATAATAAAAGCATGCAAACACTAAACCCCACCCACTTTTAGGCAATGTGCAAAATAAAACAACTAAAATATGAAATGTTTAAAGACACTGATTCTGGTATGCCTGGTATGTGGCCTATGCACACCCTATTACCTGATGTCCACCACGCCGAGGGATGCGACTGCCACAGAGGTAGGAAATCAATAAAGGTGAATAGTGGTGTTAGTTTTTTGCGCTGTATTTTTTCATTTCGACTTTCCATGAAGATATTCTGGTGCAGGCATACGTGTAAATGCATAAACATATTATATGATTAATCCAGATCGCCAACTTTGCGAAATAAAGAAGTATTCAGCTGTTTGAATTGGACGTTTATCAAAATTGATGCGAAAATCATATTCAACGGCCAAATTCGAAGTGTTTACAAAATATTTTGATCGGGTTTACCTCACACGTCAAACGACCAATCATCTGGGGATAATCTTGGCAAGTTTCAAGTCTGTCCGTACGTCTACACCGACGTTATGACCCTCAAAAGGGACCCGGGTACAGTCACGTATGATAAACTTTACCGCAGAGGGCATTTTTAAATGATGCCCATCCCGCCGAGGAGTCAAAATATAGGATATCGTTTACGACAGAGGGAAATTTTGTGTAAAAATGTCTATTTTGGCTGTTTGTTTTGCTTTTGAGACCTTGGAGGTAATGGAATTATTTGCAGTATGCATTGTTTATACTTATGTTTAATAATGGGCGGTTTTCAATGGCGGACACCGCTGCAACACGGTGTTAATCAGTCTAGATTGAACTTCTATCTATCTCTGACGTTGTTTTGCTACTATAAGTCTTCGTTTTGTAAACTCAATTTTGTTTCAATTTCTTTTATAATGAAATATACAGAAATAATGATATCGTAAGTCCTGATGGTATCTTGCTGAATTCAGTGTTAAATTTACGGTTTATATTAAATGATAAATCGTTTTGCAATCAGTCTAGATTGTATATATACATTGCATACAATCTGATACTGTACATGTATAGAGTTGTTTTACCACCGAAAGTCTTCGTTTTGTAAAATCACTTTTGTTTCTTTTTATCATAATATACAGACATTTGCTGCCAGCAATGAAATCCTAAGTCCTGGTACTTTCGTTCTTGCTGGTTTCAGTGTTGAATATAGGTTAATATTAAATTGTTTTGCATTATCAAGCTTTCATACTAAGAGGCTACTGACAGTAACATAGTTCTACATAAAAGATCTGTTAGGCTAGAAAATTTAAATATATTTGTTGTCAATGGCATAAGTCAAGAGATCGGTTTTCAATAAAGCTGTTATTCATTAATCGTTTACAGAAATGTTCTAAACAATTTATTCTGCATTCATTTTGAATGAAGGCGTACACGTGTTATTACTGTAACAATGATTTTGAAGTTAACACTTGAGTGATTGACCATTTAGTTAATTGTCACGTCAAGAGAGATCTATCAAAATGCAATGGAAATAACTGAACCATCTGTTATTACCGAGTTACTATCTGAAATGACGATTTCATTCTGATCGATCTCTCTTGAAAACTTTAAAGATGTATTTAATTTTGATATTTTGCCCTATAAATTCGATACATGCCCACACGCTGGTCACTAGAAATAAATATTTCACCTTCATTTGAAATCACGGCGGTACTAATCCACAACGATAACAAGATTCTCGCTGAAACGCGAAGACGATTCTATTCCATGATAACCGATGAAATACCAATCCATATAATGCTTACACATTACCTTCTAAGTAAATATTAGTATTTCCTTCATCTTAAATATACTATCATTATATGGAAACATAGCTTAGTCGGGTAAAACGCAGATAACAATTGAATATAAGCAAATCATTTTGTGGGTTCGAATCTTCGTGAGTTTTTTTTTCTCAATTTTTGTCTTTTTGTGTTTTTTTTTCTTTTCGTTTTCAATTTTGTTCCAGTATTTTTGTTTCTTTCTTTGATGGTTTGTATTTGTATGTATGCCTTTATATAACACAACAGTATGTTCATTATTTGCATGGCTTAAATGTATGCATTTAGTCAAATATCATCTTTAATATAATGTTAAACTTTTCTGATCTGCCATATCGGCTTAAGATACTTCTCTGTTGTGTTGACACATAGTTCATGAAGGAATCTACATGTTTATGAGAAATAAAAAATTAATGTCGATGCTGAGTTTCGAACCCACACGGCAAAAGACCTGTTTAATATGGACTGTATGCTTTACCGCTGAGCTAATTTGCAATTGGTAGAAAGTCTAGAAATATTTAGATTGTAACATGTTAGAAAAATGTTGAATTCCCTATATTCAATTTTAATCTATTTATAGTCCTGTTTGTAAATATCAAGTTATCGTTGGGGCATAGTATATATTTTCTGTCCTATATCCAGATTTCCAATTGTTTTCATCTTATTCCAGTTCCATGTACTTAAATGGTCAATCACTCTACCGTAAGCTGCAAATCAGTGTCTTAGCTTTTTTTAAACAATTCTCATGCATTTCAAATATATATGCTTAAATATACTACTCGATAAACTGTGTTTAACTATATGATCTGATGTGTATTTAAATGAAAGCTGTATATAATAAATGCAAAACGATTTAATATCTAATATTAACTGTAACTTCAACACTGAATCCTGCAAGAACGCAAGTATCATGACTTAAGATATCATTATTTCTGTATATTTCATCATAAAAGAAATTGAAATAAAATGAATTTACAAAATGAACATTACAGCAGCAGAACCAATCTATACATGTAGCAGACAGAATACAATGTCGGAGATAGATAGAAATACAATCTAGACTGATTAACACTGTGTTACAGCGGTGTCGCCAATTATTAAACATAAGTATATAAACAATGCATACTGCAAATGATTCCATGACCTCCCAAGACGTTTTTACACCAAATTCCCCTCTGTCGTAAACGGTATCCTATATTTTGACTCCTCGGTGGGATGGGCATCATTTAAAAATGCCCTCTGCGGTAAACTTTATCATATGTGACTGTACCCGGGTCCCTTTGGAGGGTCATAACGTCGGTGTAGACGTACGGACAGACTTGAAACTTGCCAGGATTATCCCCAGATGATTGGTCGTTTGACGTGTGAGGGAAATTCGATCAAAATATTTTGTAAACTCTTCGAATTTGGCCTTTGAATATGATTTTCGCAGCAATTTTAATAAACGTCCAATTTAAACAGATGAATACTTCTTTATTTCACAAAGTTGGCGACTAGGATTAATTATATAATATGTTAAGGCACTTACACGTATGCTTGCACCAGAATATTTTCATGGAAAGTCGAAATGACAAAATACAGCTCAAAAGACTAACACCACTACTCATCGTTATTGATTTCCTACCTCTGTGGCAGCCGCATCCCTCGGCGTGGTGGACATCAGGTAATAGGGTGTGCTATGGAGATGATAAGGTCTGCGTATTGGCGGTAAGGGCCAATACACAAGTCGGGACCATTGGTAGACTTGCTTCTGTTTATCATAATAAGCTACTGTATAGCTACTGTGCAGCAAATAAATTGCAGGTGATATTTCTCACCTTTATAGCAAATCAGTTCTCACCTTTATAACGAGTTTAGAAAGCTTGATTGAATTAGGGCTAAATAAACAAAGTGATAAGATACAGCAGTGTTTTATCATATTTTTAATAAAGTAAGTTTTTTAACAATTACATCTCATTATTGCTGTTTTTTATTATCAAAAATATAAAAAAATGCATTCAGGCACATAGCTTTTAGAAGTAATAAATTAGTGTGTATTTTGAACAATGATATATCTTTATTGCTGGATTTTATTATACATAAAAGAAAGTTAACATTATTTAGACAACGCAAGAGGAATTAAGCATTTTTAATATATACCATCCTTCTGTCTATATACCTTCTTTATATATTAAAAATGCAACTGAACACTTCCTTAATTTCTAATAAAATCCAGCAATTATCTTTTTTTTTTTTTTCGTTTTTATTTTGTTACTTTTGATAAAAAGATCATAATCATTGAATAAACAAACTTGTAATTTCTCTTATTAAGTTTTGAATAATTATTTTATAGTGAGAATTGCTTTACTATAAGAGTTATAATTTAACTGGCCAGGACATTACTCAACATGACTGAGCAATCAAAATTAGTATCTTATCAATTAACATGATTTTGTGTACATGCTGAAAAAAAGACTAAAAAAAAACAACAGCATTTCAATTAATAAAATGCAAAACACAGGAAATAACCAATTTACCTGTAGGCAATAAAATTTATGATTCTCTGACAGTAATTAGGCTACATGTCAAGTCTACAGGGGTTTTATGGACCCTTATCAGACTGGACCAGACAGGATCTTGTATATTGGGGATTAAAAAGTCTGGTATTTGGGGGGGGGGGGGGGGTCACTTATATAGGAGATTTTCTTTGCCTTTAAGAAAATCTGTTATGACCAATGTACTAGTTTTAGATAAAGTCTGTTGGAGTTGCATTAATAAGGCCTAAAAAATCTTTGTATCTGGTAACATGCTAAAAAAATTAGGGTAGGTAGGTCGGAACATTTTTTTTTTTTTTGAATTTTTTTTTTATTTAAGGGAGACTTTTTGGAATTTTTTTTTATGTCAAAAAAATGATTACAAATAAGGGGGTTATAAGGGGGAATGAACTAGGCGGCATACATTTAGATGAACTACAACAAATCGCAGAGGAGTGCGATGGTAGTGAAGATGAGGGGGAAGAGGACTTGGGCAGAAATGACATTATTCTTTTACAGCAAAAGTCATACAAGCTATTGTTGTCATTGATGTAAAATGGAAATAAAGTGAAAATAAAATACATGTAGTACTGTAAACAGTTGTGTTTGTTAGATTTTAGTTTTTTCATGTTCTAACCACATTTTGTTATCAGGGACTCCTAATTTTCAGCAGGGATTCCTAAATTTCCCAGCAGGTATTCCTTCGAGATACCTGGCAAAAAAGTTAGTGTCGAACGCTGAATATGTTTTTATTTTCCAGAAATGGCATGGTCTGCAAACCAGTTTAGTGACTTTACAATAAACAGGCCGACTAACCAGACATCAGGGCTCCATTTAAATAACAAGACATCCTTCAACAACAGAGGACTTGGCACAACGAATTCATTTAATAGACAAAACTATCATTCAGCAAGGAACACTGGATCTGGTATACAGAAACTCGAGGAATTAACCCCTGGATCAATAGCTGTAAGTCTTAAAGTTGTATGCTGGTGTTCACTAGTGTGTACTTAAATGAACCACCTCGATAACCTCCGCTTTGAGTGTGGGAGGTGGCGGGTTCGATTCTTGGCAGCGTCATACCAAAAACATGAAAAATGGTACCAGTAGCTCTTTTTCTTTGCGCTTGGCATTAAAAGGGATTCTGGCTTCTCTTCTCTCATACCCTTGTTGCGATGGATTCCGTCAGGAATGTGGTGTCTAGAGTGATTAATATAAGTTGTAGAACTTGCTTCACAATCGATCTAAAGTAACCCTTACAGAAAAAAATGCCCTGCGATGAATATTGTGATGAATGTGCAGCAAATATGATGTTAACATTCAGTGAAAGTTTGTTGCATGTTAGTCGCAAGTTCTTTGTATATTCATCACAGGCTCTATTAATCACACATTCGTTCCATGTTAATTTTTCGCATGCAAATGAGCTCTGCAATGAATAGTTCTGACGAATATGTAATGAATAGCTTTGGCGAATATGCAGTGAACACCACCTAAAACTTCTTCTCTGGTGAGCTTCTGACGAATATGTGGTGAACAGCTTAAGAAATTTGTAGCTTGATATTTTCTACATAAGTTTTAACTCTTGAAATAATCTAAGTGTCTCCAGCAAATATGCAATGATCTATTAAATTTTCTATGTACAACTCTCGCCACAAAGCCTCAGAAATTTTCAAAGTGTCCGCGACGAATATGCTATGAGCACTGAAAATTTGTAAGTATCTGTAGGTAATATGAATAGAACATGGAGAATTGTTAAAGTATCTGCAATTAATATGCAATGATCAGTATGACTCAGATACTGTTAGCAGTTAATGTTTAATGAACACATCACAAAAACTAAGTGTCTGCGATTAATATGTAACAAACAAGACTTTTAGTGAATATCCAGCGAATGCATCCATAATGTGTTAACCACATATTTGTCAGATGCAGTGAATATCTGATGACCTGCTCTGATGAACATCACTATTCATCACAGATTGACTATGTATTAGTTTAATATTCATTACAGTCATGCTTTTCTGTAAGGGAAATTAATATAAACTAGAGTGTACTTTCGGTTCCCACCTGTCCATCCATCAGTTGGTGAGTCTGTGTGTACACAGGAAAGTATTAAAGTGACTTTCAGACATTTTAGGTGAAATATTTTTTCTCTCAAAAATAAAATGCAGGTAGTGTGGAAGTGACTTGTGATACAAACTTATTCACATACTTTTGCAATGTATCCTAATAAATAACCAAACATATTGCGCAGAAAGGAGTAAACTGAATTTTTGAAATAATAGAGAATCAACATTCTTCTTGCCATTTCACCAATGTCTAACACTCATTTTTGCTTGGTTCATCATTTTTCAGTGTCATCAATACATTTTATGCCAAACTTGGTGGAAATAAGCATGTTGAAAAATTTTAACCCCGTCCAGCTGTTCACACACATACGAGAGTTGTAAAGTGGATATGAGAACAGTCTATAACAGTGAATTCTATTCATTTTAAAAGCAGATTTTTTGTGGTGAAAATGAAAAAAAGAAAGTAGCCAGACAGTCTTGCAAGGAAGTCTGTCACACAAAGTGAGATCCTATGATAACTTTAGAAGTACAAGATATCGTTTCATGAAACTTGGTAAATAGATAGTTTAGTTAGCAACATGGAAGATATGGTCAACGTTTCATTTTGTTGCTGTGGAAAAATATGGTTGCTGTGGCAACAAATAGTTCAACAAAATGGCAAAGTGTGATCCTAGAATAAGGTATTTTTTCATCAATCTTGGTACATATACATGGGTTGATGACAATGTGTAGAAAATGCATGTCTGTGTTGAAACAAGTTATTAAACTTCTTATGCACTTTGTGTGTACATAATTATGTTATTTTATGTACCTAATTTGTGTATCTGCAGATGTGTTTGAAATCTCATTTCTCTTGCAGAACTGAAGTTATGGACACTTGTGTTAACGCATTATGCAGTCATTCTCGTGTAAACAATAATTAAACCACGATAATCTGGAAATAGCCAATAGCAAAGCAGTGTAACCGTCTATATTTCATATACAACAGTAATGTATATATATATCAGGAGAAACTGGAGCAAAACGTGTGGGTTTCATGTCAGTTTACTTTCTTACAATACTGGCTATGCAATATTCTCATCAGTTATTTATGGGTTTAAAAATAAGATTAGTACAAATGACTCACAAAATTATATAACTGGGAGGTAAAATGACTATGTCTAAAATAATATTGTAAAAATGCCCCATGTTATTTGATATCAGTAAAAAGATGTGACGTAACAGAAATACGAAACTTAGAATAACTACGTAATACATTGTTCACGTGAAAATTAAAAAACAGAATTCATTCCCATTTGGTACATTTTTAAAAATAGCTGTATAGCAAAATGTATATCATCATAACAAAGCAGTGTTTGAGAGCATCCATCTATTCCATTGATGTCTTGTTTCTGGTTGTTTTACTCTCGGTAAAAGTTGTAAAAGCATGTAACATTTTACAAGTATTTTACCCTGCTGTAATGAAATAATATATGATTATGACTTGTATAGCTGAAAAAATTCAGGATTTCTTTTACATATTTGCAGGATTCGGACAGTAATTGTTTTGTTACTTGTGGCTATTTATTTTGTATTTGCAGAATATTATTGGTGTTGTTATAGCCAAGGAGAGTCCTAGATCAGTTTTTAGCAAAAAGAGTATGTATCGATTCTTTTATTTCTTAAATTAAGTTACTACAAAATTTTAAGATATTTACATCTGTAAATATACTTGTATATGGGTTCAAATTCACAGGTTTTATTTTGTCTGAGCTTACAACAATACCTTTGAAATTGCTTTGAACCTTTTGAAATTTCCATGCCACCTTCAAGTTTTTCTAGAGACATTTTTATACCTTGTTGAATATGAATGTACTTTTACAAAAATATACCATTAACCATATCACATTATCAATCCATATGCAGAGAAAGTACAAAGTTATGCTATAAATGCTTTTAGTATACTTGCATTACTGGTACAAATTATTTGGACTGAAACACCGCTAATTATATAAACAACTCTTGTGCTTTTTCAGATGCAGGTACAGAAAGGTTCCTGCTGGGTTTTGTGATCAGGGATTCACCAGCTGGTTTTGTAAACTGTACTTGCTGGGGAAGTGAGCCTTTCATAGCAGATCTTGCCAAGTCTTTCTGTATTGGAGATGTTGGTATGTACTTGTTAATGTAATTTATTTATGCAGACTCAAAAACATCACATAAATGATATATCTGTTATTTTATAGATTGGAAGCCATGATTTTTTTTTTTATAATTATTTATAATCTTGGATGGGTTTCGCTCTTAAATAGTCTTTTTTAGCTCACCTGTCACATAGTGACAAGGTGAGCTTTTGTGATCACCCTGTGTCTGTTGTCAGTCCATCCGTGCGTCTGTCCGTCAACAATTTCTTGTCTGCACAATAGTGGTTTCATTTATGATTTTGTTTTAACCAAACTTGCACACAACTTGTATCACCATAAGATCTCGGTTCCTTTGTTGAACTGGCCAGATCCCATTATGGGTTCCAGAGTTATGGCCCCTGAAAGGGCCAAAATTAGCTATTTTGACCTTGTCTGCACAATAGCAGCTTTATTTATGATTTGATTTTTACCAAACTTGCACACAACTTGTATCACCATAAGATCTTGGTTCCTTTCTTGAATTGGCCAGATTCCGTTATGGGTTCCAGAGTTACGGCCCCTGAAAGGGCCAGAATTAGCTATTTTGACCTTGTCTGCACAACAGCAGCTTCATTTATGATTTTATTTTAACCAAACTAG
This sequence comes from Mercenaria mercenaria, assembly GCF_021730395.1. Classification (NCBI taxonomy): domain Eukaryota; kingdom Metazoa; phylum Mollusca; class Bivalvia; order Venerida; family Veneridae; genus Mercenaria; species Mercenaria mercenaria. Next base: position 71,454,479 of record NC_069362.1, read on the forward strand.
CACACAACTTGTATCACCATAAGATCTTGGTTCCTTTCTTGAATTGGCCAGATTCCATCATGGGTTCCAGATTTATTATTATTATTATTATTATACCAGATTTATATAGCACCCTTTTCATGATCAATTTCACATTCAAAAGCGCTTTACATAGTTCAAATGCAGCCACACAGGGTGCATAATTCATCCTCTACTAGTACAGACACAGAGCGATCTGACCAGAGGGACAGAGTGAGACAAAGCCCCTACTACAGAGAGATCAGAAATCAGATACAGGCTTGTCCGGCTAACTTAGCCTAGCTCGTTGTGAATAGACATCCTGGTTCTTTAACGTGCCCAGTGTATAGCACTGATACACGCAAGGATTAAAAGGCCCAAAATTTGCTATTTTGCAGCCATATAGAGACTTCATTTATGTTTTGATTTGATACAAATTTCCAAAATATCTTCAACAATAATAAATCTTGGATTCCATGACGAATCTGTCAGATCCAATTGTAGGTTCCAGAGTTATTTTATATCTGATTACCTCCCCTGATTGTAATCAAAATGGATTTATATCAGTAAGTTCTTATAAGACTTATTTGAAATTTCATTATTGTCATTAGTTGGACTGAGACAATCAAGGTAGATAACTATGGACTGATTTTATGTCAAATTACCTCCCTTTATTTCAAATTAAAATGGGTATATCTCCGTAACTAATGAAGATACTGATCTGAAATTTCATTTATGTCAACAGATGGACTTGGACAATCAGTGAAGATACATATTGACTGAATTTATGACAAATTACCTCCCTTTATTTTTTATCTAAATGAATACAGCATAGCAGCTTCTAATGAGATTGGTTTGAAATGTTATTTATGTCTTCCATGGTAAGAAATAGTCATATTAGATAACTCTTGATATAACATTTATCGATATGAATACTTTACTAATATATTGTTGTATAGGCTTGTACTTTGTATCTTCTACATGCATATACCAATGCATGATTACCTCCCCTGATTTTAATAAAAATAGATTTGTCTCGGTAAATATTTATAGAACTCATTTGAAATTTCATTATTGTCTTTAGTTGGACTGAGGCAATCAGGGTAGATAGCTATGGACTGATTTTATGTCGAAATTACCTCCCTTTGTTTCAAATTAAAATGGGTGTATCTCAGTAACCAATGAAGATACTGATTTGAAATGTCATTTGTGCCATCAGATGGACTTGGACAATCAGGGTAGATAACTTTTGACTGAATTTATGACAAATTACCTCCCTTTATTTTATGTAACCGAATATATCTCAGCAGCGTCTAATGAGATTGGTTTTAAATGTTATTTAAGTCTTTCAGGGTAAGGAATAGTCATGTTAGTACAAAAATGCAGCATTTGAGCCTAGGACCCTCAAACTTGGTATGGAAATTGGCCCTAAAAGACTAGGTCAAAAGGGACCGTTACAAGAAAATGTTTATCCTGATGATATTTAATGTGTATGCCTATGTGCTCTATGCCAAAACTTGATCATATCAGTTTGAGCAATGGTACTCAGGTGAGCGATACAGGGCTATCATGGCCCTCTTGTTTACAAGTTAATACTATACTGGAGAGAATTCTACTACAACTGTTTACTCCAGTACTTCTAGTAACACCAGGCAAGTATATACAAGAATGTGCTGTTTATAATTTAATTACCAGGGTATAGATAATTGTAATTGTTAAACTGACATGTAACAGGATTTATTTAATTGCTTGAACACCTTCCCTTGTATCAGATATTACTCTCATAAAACAGAATTGAACAGTAACTGAACTACTGCTTGTCAGTTAGGAACGAACAATGTTGTTAAGTTTCAGTTTCATGTCAAATGTTAGTTTATGACAAGAAAAAGTTCCAGTGTAGCACTGATCATGTGATTGATCAGATGTTTGTTTGGTATTACCAGTGAAGGTAGACAATGCCCAGGTACAGATGAATCCCTCAGATGGATCGGATGAAAAATTTAGAGTGTCTTCACCTCTGTAATATGTTTATCTTTTATGAATAGTTTGTGTTTTTAATGTTTTGTTTATTATGTCTTTCCCCAACTGTGGGAGACATATTGTTTTTGCCCTGTCCATACGTACGTCACACTTCATTTCCGATCAGTAACTGGAGAACCATTTGACCTAGAATCTTCAAACTTCATAGGGTGGCAAGGCTTATGGAGTAGACGACCCCTATTGCTTTTGGGGTCACTCCACCAAAGTTCACAGGGGCCTGAACATGGAAAACCATTTCCGATCAATAACTTGAGAACCACTTAACCTAGAATGTTGAAACTTCTTAGGATGATTGGTTTTGGGGTTACTGCGTTAAAGGTCAAGGTCACAGGGGCCTGAACAAAGAAAACCATTTCCGGTCAGTAACTTGAGAACCACTTGACCCAGAATGTTGAAACTTCATAGGATGATTGGTCATGCAGAGAAGATGACCCCTATTGATTTTGGGGTCACTGCATTAAAGGTCAAGGTCACAGGGGCCTGAACATGGAAAACTATTTCCGGTCAGTAACTTGAGAACCACTTCATCCAGAATGTTGAAACTTCATAGGATAATGGGACATGCAGAGTAGATGACCCCTATTGATTTTTGGGTCCCTCCATAAAAGGTCAAGGTCACAGGGGCCTGAACATGGAAAACCGTTTCTGGTCAGTAACTTGAGAACCACTTGACCCAGAATGTTGAAACTTCATAAGATGATTGGTCATGCAGAGGAGATGACCCCTATTGTTTTTGGGGTCACTCTATTAAAGGTCATGGTCACAGGGGCCTGAACATGGAAAACCATTTCCGATCAATAATTTGAGAACCACTTGACCCAGAATGTTGAAACTTCATAAGATGATTGGACATGCAGAGTAGATTAGCCCTATCGATTTTGGGGTCACTCTATTAAAGGTCACGGTCACAGGGGCCTGAACTTGAGAACCATCTGACCCAGAATGTTCGAACTTCATAAGATGATTGGTCATGCAGAGGAGATGACTCCTATCGATTTTAGGGTCACTCTGTTAAAAGTTTCCGGTCAGTAACTTGAGAACCACTTGACCCAGAATGTTGAAACTTCATAGGATGATTGGTCATGCAGAGGAGATGACCCTATTGATTTTGGGGTCACTGCATTAAAGGTCAAGGTCACAGGGGTCTGAACATGGAAAGCCATTTCCAGTCAGTAACTTGAGAACCACTTGGCCCAGAATGTTGAAACTTCATAGGATGATTGGACATGCAGAGTATAATTGATTTTGGGGTCACTCTAATACCATAAAGGTCTAGGTCGCAGCAGATAGAAAATGGAAATCCATTTCCGGTTTATAACTTGAGAACCATTTGACCTAGAACCTTCAAACTTCATAGGGAGACAGGAATTACAGGTAGGTGACCCCTGTTGTTTTTGGGGGTCACTCCTTCAAAGGTCAAGGTCACAGGGGGCTGAACATAGAAAACTCTTTCCAATCAATAACTTGAGAACCACTTGACCCAGAATGTTGAAACTTAATAGGATAATTGGACATGCAGAGTAGATGACCCCTATTGATTTTGGGGTCACTCCGTTAAAGGTCAAGGTCACAGGGGCCTGAACATGGAAAACCATATCCAATACATAACTTGAGAACTACTAGGCCCAGAATGTTGAAACTTAGTGGGATGATTGGACATGCCATGTAGGTGATCCCTATTGCAGCCACCCATCAGTGTCTCTTTGACTTTTGCTCTTGTCCCCTATTGACTTTTTGCATATACAGCTATGCATTGGGGGAGACATGCACTTTTTTACAAAAGCATCTTATAGTTATTCAATGTTTCTTGTTTTATTTATCACTTCTTTGTATGTTATACATACTAATTCTAACTGTGACCATGAGCAAAAATTATCAAAGCTTCATACTACTATGACTAGGGAGTAGTCAGGCCACGATATATCAAGCATTAGTCCTTTTAAAACTTATCTTCGTTGTCTATTGCTGATAGTACATTTTAGCAGCATTTAGTTTTACTATTTCAATGTTAAAAAAAGACTATTGTATACTGAGGAGAGTTCTTCTAAATTTAAATTCTAACTAATTAATGTTATGTTGATAGCTCAGGAATGGTAATGTATAAATATGCCAGCATTCCCAATTTGTGAAATTCCTATACATGTGTTGCATTCATATTTCAGCGGATTCCATTTAACGCTGAGTGAGAATCACAGTAGTTTAACCCTGTACAATGGTTTAGACTTGGGAACATATTCTCCACTACAGTTTATCCCAATCAAGCCAAACAGTGATTACTACACACTGGAGGATGTCCTAGCCAATGGTCAGGCTTTAAATGGAGAACATATCAGTCTTCTGGCAGCAGTAAGAAAGGTGAACGTTTAGATTGTTCATGACATGTCCAGACTTTCTTCTGTACCTCTGGCAGGATCTAATTAGACTATTTAGGAAATATCTGTAATAGTGGATCTTGATGTTACATTTGGTAGGGTTTTTTTCTATGGAATTTTTATCCCTCACAGTTAGAGCAAAACAGCTAAACGTTTTAAACCCAAATTGGTAGCATTGATTATCTAACATAGTGGTGTTCATATCGAAATGTTGCATTAGCATAACATACTTGTTTCAAAGCATATTGTATTTATGTCATGGTTTTTTTTCCCTGCGGTAGCAGTAGTAATATATAGGCAGTATATCTCACAGAGAAAATGTCTTTAAAATGATGCAGTTTCACTAAAATTGACTTAACATCAGGTTGCCCAAATACTGAGCTATTTTTCCCCAAAATAACGAGCCCAGAGCACTTCCTTGAGAGTTAGAAAGCCATGATGTCATTTTCTTTTGATATAAAGTAGAGTCTCTATTCAATAGATTGGAGAACCACGTGATATCACCACAAAAGCTGGCAAACATACAAAGAGGTGTGAGATAAAGTTGTTTGATGAAAGTTGCCCAAGTTTTCCATTGGTTCTGTAAGTTTTAACTTCAGCTAGACCATATACTTAGACTTTTGTATGCTTAATTGGTCTCTATATATTTTGAAATTGTTGCTTCATAAAATGCATCCCTCAGTGTAGTAGGAATGACTGTAAAATGTTTAGAAGTTTTCATCAGTATTTGTAGTTCGAATTAAACTTACATGCAATGTATAATAGTCAAGTCAGTTAATGGCAAGATTTCTGTAGATGTGTGGTTTGTTACAGAGTACAGGTATTAAAAAGCCTGTACAGGTATTTTGGCCAGCAATATAGGGCAATCATGGCCCACAAAAAGAACTTACAGCATTTGTCCATTAAGTATCTATCATACTTTTCCAGGTGGGGAGAAGAATTGGTAGATTACGCTCAGTCATGGACCCAGGGAGAGACAGGTGGGTTTACCTTTTTTGATGTACATGTATTTGTTTATATGAATTTATCTGAATTTGAATAGTCACTGTATCAGTATCACATTTTGATTTTGTGAAGCCAAGAAATTCGATATCTTTCCAGGTGGAAGTGGACCAGGAATGACACTTGGCAATATCTGTTTGATTATTTACTCCTGTTAGGCAATTTGGCATTCTTCTGGCATAAGTGTAGCTCAGTGTATACATGGTTTTCCATAAAAAACAGAGAATGCCGAAATCACATACATGTAGGATGAAAACGTATAGCTGTTACAGGTTCACTACCTTAAGTTATCTGCTAGTTGTGGAGCAATGACCAGTGCTTCATATACTGAAATGTAGAAATACGTTAAACCCTTAAACCCGTATCACACAGACAACCACTTACAGGTCTGTTCATCATATAACAATATCCTTTGTTATTTCTGTGGCTATCTACAAGTATTGTATTGCTGTACATTTTTAGATATGATTATACATTATTTGTATTACTGATTGTATCAACAGTGTTGTTTGTGGCAGATGTGAGAATGAACTATGATGACTTTAGGTCTTGTATGGTGGCTACTGCAGACTCTAAAACTGTCTTTACACCAAACCCTGGTAAATTTTTACATATTAGTATATATACCACATATATCTTTAAATAAACTCTTATAATTAACTGTATATTATGCAGTTTTAATGTTACACAACTTCAACAACTTAAGGTAAATGATGCAAACAGCATGTTTGAAGTGTCTTTTATCTGTAAACTGCAAATTCAGTAGACTTTTGCAATTGACTTGTACCTAGTAAAGGACCATAGATAAGAAACAAATACTGAAATTTATTTAAACTTCAAACCTCAAAAAACATCTTTGGCTGTACACCTGGGGGCATGATTTTGAACGTTAAAAAACACAGCTCCTTTTTAGCTCACCTGTCACATAGTGACAAGGTGAGCTTTTGTGATCACCCTTCGTCCGTCGTGTGTGCATCCGTGCGTCCGTCAACAATTTCTTGTCTGCATGATAGTGGTTTCATTTATGATTTTATTTTAACCAAACTTGCACACAACTTGTATCACTATAAGATCTCGGTTCCTTTCTTGAACTGGCCAGATTCCATTATGGGTTCCAGAGTTATGGCCCCTAAAAGGGTCAAAATCAGCTATTTTGACCTTGTCTGCACAATAGCAGCTTTATTTATGATTTGATTTTTACCAAACTGGCACACAACTTGTATCACCATAAGATCTTGGTTCCTTTCTTGAACTGTCCAGATTCCATTATGGGTTCCAGAGTTATGGCCCCTGAAAGGACCAGAATTGGCTATTTTGCCCTTGTCTGCACAATGGCAGCTTCATTTATGATTTGAATTTAATCAAACTTGCAGAAAACTTGTGTTGCCATAAGATCTCAGTTCCTTTATCCCCTAATGGGTTCAAGAGTTATGGCCCCTGAAAGGGCCAAAATTAGCTATTTTGACCTTGTCTGCACAATAGCAACTTCATTTATGATTTGATTTTAACCAAACTTGCACACAACTTGTATCACCACAAGATCTTGGTTCCTTTCTTAAACTGGCCAGATTCCATCATGGGTTCCAGAGTTATGGCCCCTTAAATGTCTAAAATTGGCTATTTTGGCTTTTGCAGCCATATAGAGACTTCATTTATGGTTTTATTTGATACAAACTTCCAAAATATCTTCAACAACAATAAATCTTGGATTCCATGACAAATCAGGTCCAATCGTAGTTTCCAGAGTTATTTTATATTTGATTACCTCCCCTGATTGTAGTCAAAATTGATTTATATCAGTAAGTACTTACAGGACTTATTTGAAATTTCATTATTGTCATTAGTTGGACCGAGCCAATCAAGGTAGATAACTATGGACTGATTTTATGTCAAATTACCTCCCTTTATTTCAAATTAAAATGGGTATATCTCCGTAACTAATGAAGATACTGATCTGAAATTTCATTTATGTCAGCAGATTTATTTGGCAGATCCTTCTTTTGTTAACTTACAATAATTTTCTTTTGAATTACTTCCCTTTTACGTTACTATAAATAGCCTATTTTTAGTAACTTTTTTATTATTGGCCGTAGGGAAAAACCGAGACCACTTTTCTGTGGTACAACATGGATGGTACCTTCAATTTTTAGGTGTATTTTGACATATCTGTACCTTGTAAGAATTTTGTTTTTCTTTTTGGTTAAATTTCTTTCCTTTGTTGTTCCTGTCCTTTGGACTTAGATATTTTTTCTGAGGACCTTCTTGTCCTCAAGTGCAGTGATAACAGGTGAGTGATATAGGGCCATCATGGCCCTCTTGTTTTATATTATAGATACCTACCCCTCAGGCTGTTGTAGGAACATATATATTTTTCATGCATAAGCATTTGATTTTGTTTTCAGACACAGTTGATGCTAAATGCTTGTACCAATTTGCTCTTACCCAGAACTTTGTTGAAGATGATAGTGCAGGAAGAGACCAGAGTGATCCTCCATGTATAGTCTTTAGATAACTATCTTACCTTAGTTCATTCTTTAACTTAGATTTAGCAGTTTGTATAATGGAGGTTGACTGGCACCATATATCAAATCAAATATTAAATAAGAACTTTATGAAACTTTGCATGTTGCATTCTGGCAATTGCCTTTGCAAATTTTGTTGAAGTAGCCAGTCCTTGAGACACTTTAGATTTTAAACATAGCATTATTTGATTTAGTGCAATAGTACTTATGAACCACCAGGTGCATGCATTTTCATGCTGTATATGCTGATTGAAACTGATGGACAGTCCTTAAAAATAGGTCCCAAGGAATAATTAAAATATGTAATTATTTTAAATCTTAGAAATTTGAAAGCCGTAGATTCCATGTTACCATGTAAAAGCTATTTTGCTGAATTAATGAAATTCCATGCCTTTGAAATTAAATGACTTTACAGTATACATTGGATTGATTTCAGTGGAGGAGATAAAGGACATTTTGGTTGTGGAACAGATAGCCACCAGGGAGGGTGTTACCTCAGACTTTGCTGTGTTATATGGAGTTATCACAAAGTTTGACCTGGACTCCGACAACACTGAACACTTCTGCAGGAGAAAATGGTATTTATGTTTAATATTCTAGCTTGGTTTGATTTCAGTTAATTTACAATGTGATATGATCGTAGGCTACAGTGTGAAAGACTGAACCATTCAAGTTAAATTGAAACCAAAATTAGTACAGTTTCCTGTTTCGGACCCCCAGATTTGTGTTGTGCACATCTCAAAATATATATTACTCGGAATCGTCAGACATCACAGAAATGTTTTTCAGTATGTGAAATTGTGGTCATGGTGTTTTAATTTGGATCTCACATAGCCAGACCAGAGTTATTGTTCTTGACTTAGTCAAAAATATGCATAAAAGGGGCCTAAAAGTTTGTGCCACATCTATCTCAAAACATATTTTATGAGTGATCATGAAACATTACCATAATATCATTCAGCCTGTACGCCTGGTGTGCACCTGGGGTTTTGTTAGAGATTTCATTCAGTCAGATTAGAGTTACGGTCTTTGAAAAGTATTTGAGTTATAAAACATTGGGGATTGTTATATAGCATGTATAGTTGTGCACCTGGTGTTCTATTCTGGATTTTACTCAGCCAGACCAGAGTTATGGTCCTTGTGAAAAATACACTTAATTTGCTAAAATGTTTGTGTTGCATACATCTTTAAAAATATTTCACCTTGAATCATGAAACCATATTATTCAGCTTGTGAATTTGTGCACGAGCGTATTTTTTTTAGCTTACCTAAGCACAAAGTGCTCAAGGAGAGTTATTGTAATCACTCTGTGTCTGTCATAGTCCATTGGCAACAGTTAGAATGTTCATTCTAGAGGTCACAATTTTAGCCCAGTGTTAATGAAACTTGGTCAGAATATTACCCTGAATTAAATTTTGGACGAGTTTTTACTAGGCCATACAGGATCAAAAACTAGGTCATTAGGTCAGTTAACAGGAAAACCTTGTTAACAGTTCAGAGGCCATATTTTCTCCCTTATCTTTATGAAACTGCATGTCAACATGTTTGTCTGTGTGAAATCTAGGTCAAGTTTAAAACTGGGATACCGGAGGTGAAAAACTAGGTCAGATCATAGAAAAAAACCTTGTTAACACTCTAAAGGCCACACTGTTTGATCTTCTTAAGGAGGTAGGTTACCTTCATATTTGTATGTGCGCATGTCCAACCGGAAGCTAACGTGACGATTTACGGTGACGTTTACGACAAACTAAATGTGTTTGTATATTCATTCTTCTGAAAACAAATCATGAACCTGTCTTCGAGCGGATGCTTTATGGTTTAATAATGCAGAAATAATGAATAACTTGCCGCAGAAACGCTTCAAAACAATGTTGCCTTAAATTGACGTCATTAACGTCATGACGTTACGTGTCAGTTACCGCGCAAAATTAATAGTTTTTATCTTGAAAGTACGTAATTCTCTGCATTTTCTTTATTTTAACTATTTTCAAATAACCATTTTATGCTATAATATTTTTTATTAGTCTTTTGCTCTGAATAATAATCAATATTTTGCTTCTTTTATGTAGTTATATTGAAATGTTATGCGGAACGTAAGAAAATGTATGATGGTAACCAATGTTATTTGGAATATAGTTGGGTGAAAGGTTACTTGTTACGGCCATTTTCAAATAAAAATTCTAGCAGTTTGATTTGTAATACCTATTTTTCAGGTTCCGTCGATAATTTGTTACTTATATACTAAAACTAAGGTCTAAAATTGTTCAAATTTCAGTAGAAAATTGTGGTTTCTTGAATTGAATTGATGTTACCATGGAAACGACGCCCGTGACCTATGTATCTAAATGTAAAATTCAAAAGCGTTGACACTGGTCTATTTAAGAAACACAGCTTCAGCTTTTTATTTTCATTTCAACAATATCCATGAGAATAATAGCAGCATGCTGAACGATTTTTCCATGAAAAATGCCAGACGAGGGGTACTACTATAAGTATTCTAAGCTGTGACATTTGTTTGAGTAAATGCAGATAACACGAAAATATAACGTACGTTAGAAATAATGTGTTTTAAAGCTACATTAACTAGAAAGAGAATTTTATTCAATATTTTTTATAGGAAATTACGACAAAAAAGCAAGATATAAGCTATTTTAAACATCTCTGTTGCCATGGTTACTTTAAACTTTAAGAAAAATAGGGTACCATGTAAAGTGCTTGGTATCTTGCTAATAATATTACCCAAATATTTCATGTTGGTCATTAACAGAATGGCCCTGAAGCCGTCGAAAACCCCTGTTTTTATACATAGTTGTTTAAAAATGAGAGAAAATGCGTTACCATGGAAACACGAGCCCCGCGACATACACATTTTAAGCTCATACTAGAAAGCTAACGTGCATACTTATAAAATTATCAATTATGCAGACTTCTACGGATATTAATGAAACTAAAATACACTGAAAAGTGTTAAATATCTATATTTTCCTTCTTTTTTCAATATGAAATACCTTTAGAGGGTCATGTTCTTCAAACCTGGATAAAAATTGAACTTGAAGGGACAGACACAAACGAAATTGAGATTGTAGCAGTTAAAACTTCATATTACACGAAATACAAGAAAATGCTGCGGTTCAATTAATTTGAATTTACCCTTGTAACAAGGTAACCTACCTCCTTAAAAGCTGTTTATAATGTCTGCCTCTATAAAAATCTAGGTCAGGTTTAAAATTGGATTACTTGAAGTCAAGAACTAGGACACTAGTTCAAATAATAGAAAAACTTTGTTTACACTGTAGAGGCCACATTGTCAGCTTGATCTTTTTTAAAAATTTTCAGAAAGTTTGTCGCTACAAAATCTAGGTTAACTTCAAAGTAGAGTTACATGAGATCATAAACTAGGTCACTAGGTCAAATCATGGAAAGACCTTGTTAAAACTCGAGATGCCACATTTTATGCTTGATCATTATAAATCTTTGAATGTTTGTCTCTATAAATACAAAGTTAAGATCAAAACTTGGTTATCTTAGGCCTTAAACTACAGTCAACATTGTATTAAGAGACCGCCCAAGGGACTGCTTAAGAATGGTCTCTTAATGGAATGGTCTCTTAATGAATTTCAGTTAGGTATAGAGAAAAGTTATTTTTAACTTCCCGCCGGGCATTTCTCCTCCTGTGTAATTAGCAAGTACGTTTTGCACCTGACTGAATGCAATTAACCTTTGTAACAGTTGAACTGACGAACAATCCAGCTATAATTTTCACGGTTTGTGGACTTTGAAAAGTGTTCATGATGTACATGTATACATTTTGAAATATATATATACATATATGTATGTTCATAATAAATACAGTTACGTGAAGAAATGCCCGGTGGGAATTTTGTACCCGGTTGCTTAACAGATACTTATGTGGAATACAGTCGAGACTGTTTTAAGAGACCGACTTTGGGAAGCAGCGAAAAAGGTCACATATGACAGGGAGTCTCTTAAAACAGTCTCACTTAACAGTATGGCACTGGTTTCATATATTTTTCTAATTAAAGTACATGAATATCGGATACTTCTATATTGGCCTCTTTTAAAATAGGAGTGGAAAATGATTAAATACTATTTCTTTAATTGTATATTGATAAAATATACATTTCAAATAATTTGCATCATTCGTATGATGTTGATAAAACAAATTTAAGCTCATGATCTGGCAAGAAAATAAAGGGGAGCAGTAAAATATAAGTGTTCCATTTGAACTATTTACACACTGAGGTTTATGATAATTATATTTTTGTGTACTAATTGTTCATTGACATTTATTCAATTATTGACTGCATCTTTAATCTGTGTTTACATCGTCGTTTCCTGTTAAATACCGCCATATTTTTGTTTCACCAGGAATAAAGTTAATTCATCAGCCATTTTTTGTAAACAAATAAGTTCTCGTCTCAAACAGCTTCACGCGAGATAAACAACGGTAACTCTATCATGTAAAATCTTGCGAGGGAGCGTCTCAAAGTCGCTGAAAACGGTCTAAATATCGATTCAGGGGCCTGATTTCACAGTCGCTTGTCGCGTAAGGCAGGGGGTTGCTTAATTCAGTCTCTTTTAATAGTAAATTGCGTCCGGAGCATAAAATAGGGTCGCATATGACAGGGAGTCGCTAAATTCAGGGGGTCGTTAAGGCAGTCTCGACTGTATTTTACCCGTTGGGACTTCATTAATGTGGTCGCTAGTCGTTTGATAAAAAAGCTGTTTAATGGAATGAATTTATGTATTGAATGCTTCTGGGAGGGATTTTAACAAATCGTTTAATAAAAAAAATCGCTTAATAGAGGCGGTCGCAAGTACAGTGTCAACAGTAGGTCTGACATAAGAAATCATTGTTCACCCTCTAGAGACCACATTTACTTCTTGAACTTAGTATGTTTGTCTGTGTGAAATCCAAGTCAGGTTTAAAACTGGGTTGCCTGAAGTCCTAAACTATTCTGTTTGCTTTTGGTTTAACACTGTATTTCAACAATCTTTCATTTATACAATGGGGAGCAGTTAACCTAACCAGTGTTCCTGAATTCTGTACCAGTACAAACCTGTTCTCCGCAAGTAATTGCCAACTTCCCCACATGAATCAGAGTTGGAGGAGGAGTAATTTCAGACAGTGTCTTTTATAAAATCATCACGGAGAACATACACCTCGCCTGGGGATCAAACATACTACCTGTAGATCTGCCCTCTCTCTATTGAGCTAAGCAGACAGGTCATGGTCTTAAACTAGGTCACTAGATCATAACATAGAAAAATTTTGTTAATGCTTCAGAGACCACATTTGCTACTTGATCTTCATAAAACTTTCTCAGAATGTGTCTCTATGAAAACTAGGCCACTAGGTCAAATTATAGACATTGAGCCAAATTTCCTGTCTGATTTTCATGAGACTTGGTGGAAATGTTTGTCTATGTAAAATCTAGGATAAATTTGTGTCTGGGTCACTTGGAACAAAATTAGGTCATTAAATCAGATCAAAGAAAAACTTTGTTAACACTCTAGCAGTCTCTCTTTCATCTTGATCATCATAAATCTTTGCCAGAATGTTTGTCTGTATGAAATCTAGGTCAAGTTTAAAAGTGAGTTGTATGAGGTATGTAAAATTGGATTAAGGGTTAATTGTTCATTTTGGATTTAAAATTTTGGATCAGTACATCCACAAAAACCACGTAAATTAGCCCAGAATGAAGAATAATGATTTCACAGTATCCTCTATTTATTGGAATTACATTTTCAGTCTATTGAAATTGTGAGAGAATAAGAATCTTTGTTTTTCAGCACCAAATGTAAGCAGATGGTATCAGCAGATACTGGATATCAATGTTCAAATCCTAACTGCTCTCAGGCAGCACTTAGTGTGTTCAACACAACAGGGGAGATCATCCATGTACAACCAGAAATAGACTATAGTGTACCAATCAACATATCTGACCATACTGGCACAGTGCAGTGTAGACTATCAGCAGATATTCTCCACACTATCACAGGCTGGAATGTAAGATATCTTGTGTAATGAAATTGTCTGTCACATGCATTTGAATTATATCATTGTTGTTATTGCACTTCTTCTAGAAATTCACAGTCTTTAAGTATAATTGAAATTAATGTGTATTTGACCTCATAAATATCTTTGAAGTGTGTTAAAACATTTTCAACAATGTATGTTCATAACAAATTAATTAATAAAGGTATGGATATAAATTACTTTTAGATTTAAGAAATAATAAATCTGTTCTTATATTTTATCAGTTAATAAAATATGGGCAGGAGTTAAGATGCATAATAACTAAATCACGAGTGCATAGCACCAGTGATTTAATTATTCCCTTCAGAAGTACTGCCCATATTTTATCAACTGATAAAATTATTGGAACATGTTTATCATTTAGATTCTAACAATGCAAATAATTCACATTTTACAGTACTACATTTTCAGTGTAATACATCATTTGGGACATATGCTGTTACAATTTACCTCCATGGTTAAAAAGTGTTGCTTAGCCAACGGAACCTTCAGATATTAGGTTCTTTTTTATCAGAATTTTGAGAAGTATTTATAAACTAGTAATCTTACAGCTTGCAAACAATTTATGGACAAAATCATCAATTTTTGTTAGCTCACCAGAGCACATAGTGCTCAAGGTGAGCCATTGTGACAGGTCATTGTCCAGCGTCTGTCGGCTGTCGTCCATCACCATTTATCTTGTGAACACTCTAGAGGCCACATTTGTGACCCAATTTTTATGAAACTTGGTCAGAATGTTAGTCTAGATGATCTCTAGGTCAAGTTCAAAACTGGGTCATGTGGGGTCAAAAACTAGGTCAGTAGGCCAGATCAAAGGAAAAGCTTGTGAACACTCTAGAGGCCACAATTTTGACTCAATCTTTATGAAACTTGGTCAGAATGTGTGTCTTGATGATTTTTAGGTCGAGTTTGAAATTGGGTCATGTGGGTCAAAAACTAGGTCACCCGGTCAGATCAAAGGAAAAGCTTGTGAACACTTTAGAGGCCACAATTTTGACTCAATCTCAATGAAACTTAATCAGAATATTTGTCTTGATGAATTCTAGGTAAAGTTTGAAACTGGGTTATGTGGGTTCAAAAACTAGGTCAGTAGGCCAAATCAAAGGAAAAGCTTGTGAACACTTTAGAGGCCACAATTTTGACTCAGTCTTTATGAAACTTGGCCAGAATGGTTGTCTTGATGATTTCTAGGTCAGGTTTGAAACTGGGTCATGTGGGGACAAAAACTATGTCACTGTGCCAGATCAAAGAAAATCTTGTCGTAACTCTAGAGACCATAATTTAAAGGGTAAGGAAAGCCTGAAAATAAGTTAATTTTATATGAAAGCCATCATCAAGCCTTTCATAATGCTGAAAGAAATTTTAAAATCGGACAACTATTGAAAAAGATATGGCAGTTTGAAATTTAAGAAAATGGCTGATAACGGAGGCAGCCATTTTAGTGTGTTTATGACATCATTTACACACTACTGAATACTTTATTTAGCAAATAACCTTTTAAAAGACTAATTTTCATATGTTTCTTGAGTGTACGGTGTAAAACATGATAATATCTTTCATTATAGCTGGAAAAAGTAGAGAAATTATTTTACAGTAATAAGTAAATGCAGTTCAAATGCGTATCTAAAAATATAATAAATCCGCCATTTTGTTTTTTGTTGCCATGGAAAACAAAATGGCCACCAATTTGACAAAATATTTAAATGCTCATACCTTTCTCATTATTACTCCGATTTTGAAAATTCTTTCACTTCTTTAAATGGTTTATGAAACCTTAGCTGACAAAATTAACATAAGGACAACGTTGCCTTTCCCTTTAAGTTTGAAACTCATGAGAATTAATTAGAATGTTTGTCTTGTTAATCTATTCATAATTTTAACATGTCCAAAACATTGCCGAATGGTACTTATTTCACTTGGGTATTGATTACATTTTACTCGGACTTTATCATAGACTCATTGTGTAAAATCTCAAACTTTTAACTAAAATAAAAATGTTAAATTGATATAATATTTCAGTGGCACTTCAAAGTTTTGTTGTTTGTAGCATCATCTGGGGTATGTGCAGTGAAAAGTCTTAATTTGATTTCTAAAATAGAGTGATATTTATTTCTGAAGTCACTATAATTATGTTCATTGTAAATATGCTTTGTTATAGGAGAGATCGCCATGACATCATGCATAAATACCTGTTTATCTGGTGTTGGGTAAAACAAATGTTTTTACATTGTTTGTGTATGGGATCTGAATTTTTTATTTTTAATAACTTTCGCTCATTTATGGATTTTAAAAATTCAAAAAGTTTTGAAATGCTTACGATTTTCATATTTTCCCATTTAAATATCTTTTTAAAATGAATAACCATTTTAAATGACATAAGATTTTAATAGCGGCGTAGCGATTTTCCAAACTTTTTGAAAAAACTCTGTAAGTTAAGCGTTCATAATTAATCCATTTAATTTCGAAATTATAATCAAAAGTAATCAATAAATTGCTTGTTTTATACACTTCCCATTGATCAAAAAATTATTGATGTTATTTGTGTTTTAAGAAAGTTTAAGCCGTTAGAAAAACATCACTGTTTACAAAAAAACATGGAGGCTCGGCGTCTGCCCACCCAGTCTTTGTCTTATCAGTTCTAATAATAGAAAATACAATGGGTTTGTTTACAAACACCCAAGTTGAAACTGGCAGGTACTTGAAAATGCAGCTCTTTGATTGGTCAGTTAGAACCCCTAATGTACTGTGATGTCATGATAATGTTATGAATAGGTCATGGTTAAATCTGGGTCATATGGGGTCAAAAACTAGGTTAGTAGGCCAGATCAAAGGAAAAGCTTGTGAACACTCAAGAGGCCACAGTTGTGACTCAATCTTTATGAAATTTGGTCAGAATGTTTGTCTTGATGATCTCTTGGTCAAGTTTGAATCTGGGTCATATGGGGTCAAAAACTAGGTCAGTAGGAAAGATCAAAAGAAAAGCTTGTGAACACTCTATAGGCCACAGTTGTGACTCAATCTTTATGAAATTTGGTCAGAATGTTTGTCTTGATGATCTCTTGGTCAAATTTGAATCTGGGTCATATGGGGTCAAAAACTAGGTCAGTAGGCCAGATCAAAGGAAAAGCTTGTGAACACTATAGGCCACAGTTGTGACTCAATCTTTATGAAATTTTGTCAGAATGTTTGTCTTAATGATCTTTAGGGCGAGTTCTAATCTGGGTCATGTGGGGTCAAAAAGTAGGTTAGTAGGCCAGATCAAAGGAAAAGCTTGTGAACACTCTAGAGGCTACAAGTGTGACCCAATATTT
This sequence comes from Mercenaria mercenaria, assembly GCF_021730395.1. Classification (NCBI taxonomy): domain Eukaryota; kingdom Metazoa; phylum Mollusca; class Bivalvia; order Venerida; family Veneridae; genus Mercenaria; species Mercenaria mercenaria. The sequence goes on from NC_069362.1 coordinate 71,471,784, forward strand.
ATGAAACTTTGTCAGAATGTTTGTCTTGATGATTTCTAGGTCAGATTCAAAACTGGGTCATGTGGGGTAAAAACCTAAGTCAGTAGGCCAGATAAAAGGAAAAGCTTGTAAACACTCTAGCAGCCACACTTGTGACACATCTTTATGGAACTTGGTCGGAATGTTTGTCTTGATGATCTCCAGGTCCAGTTTTAATCTGGGTCATTTGGGGTCAAAAACTAGGTCACATGGTCAAATCAAAGTAAAAGTTTGTGAACACTCTAAAGGCAACAGTTGTGACTCAATCTATATGAAACTTGGCCAGAATGTTTGTCTTGATGATCTTTAGCTTAAATTCGAAACTGGGTCATTTGGGGTAAAAAACTAGGTCAGTAGGCCAGATAAACTCTGGCGAGTGATATAGGGCCACCATGGCCCTCTTGTTATTTGACCCACTGTTTTGAGCTAAACTTTGGTATGACATCACATCATTATGATGTCATACTTTTATAACGGAGCTAATTTGCTGGTAGAGATCAAAACATGTTTTATGGCCCTGCACTTAAGTCAGTACAACTTTATGATAATTATGTTTTTGATATGTTGTTTGCAACCGCTTGGCCCTGGAATAATTTGTATGTAATGGAACAGAAGTAGAATCTCTTATGTTTCTATCGTTGGGGGTAAAATATATCAGTCAATAATATTTTATCAAAGAGTCATATATATGCTGTTAGCTGTATCTTTTTACCGCAATTAATGTGAGTTGTATTAGAATTAAAAGCATAACAAGGTTCAAGTCTTCTCCACAAAACAGAATTTGCTGTAATTTGAAAATTATAAATAACAGAAGTAGAAGCAACATTTACAGAATTATTATGCAAGTTATGTAAGTTAGTAGAGATGTTAATTGTATTTCTTAAGGTGTTACTCCTTGTCTTTATTTAAAGAAGTAGACTTTGTGTTTATAGGTGAAAGAACTAATGCAGATTCCAGCTGAAGGAAGAACTGAGCTGAAATGGCAGTACCTTCTGGAGAGATGTAAATTTCATATCAAGGTATACTTGTTCAGCTCTGACATTAGTAGAGCCTGGCATCTTAGGTTGCATTATTTTATATTGGATAAATTGTAAACTATTCTTTGAGGCAACTAAAGTATTTACAAGCTAGGCTGTTGTTGTAACTCGAGGTAAGTGGTTGTAGACATTAGATAATATTATGGTTTTCTGTTGACTACCCAGGAAGGGATTAAGTGTCAAGTTCTGTAAGATGCCTGGTGACTACCAAAATAGGGATTAAATTTAACCTTTTAGGCAATTTCTTACTTAACCATGTATTTTCTGGTAAAAATATTATGACATTGATACATAACTTAGTGTTGTAAAATAGCTGTCAAACTTCATAAACATGCTGAATGTTAAAAGTTTCTAATTTTAACATTTCAGATGCTGCGCAATTATCGTACTCCAGAGAGACTATCTATAAGGGTAATGTCATGTTGTAAAGCGGACTCTGCTGAGATGCTGCAAAGTATTTCACCAATCAAAGGACGTTAAGTTCATTATGGTGTCCTGATATACTGTTAAGGGTTATAAGAATGTTTTAACTTCAGAAAATTTATAAAGAAAACTTTGGACTACCTAATTATATAGAATCAGACATTTTCCCACAAAATTACTTTAAGTATATTTTTGAAGCTTTTCCTATTTTTTTTATTCGTTTTCTTAGTGTAAATCATTATACCCCAGATACCCAGATACAGAATATAAGTGGGCTTTATTCTGTATCTTCTAAACTGCTGGGCAGATTTCATAAAACTTGTATCAGTTATTAACCGCGTCAACATAATGTGCAGAGCGCACAACCCGTGGTCCATGCTTTAGGTTACATTTGCAAGTCAAAGGTCAAATAGCTGAACTTCTTGTCATCTCCATATCATCTAAACTGCTTGCAGGATTTTCATTTAAGTAGCAACAGTTATTTACCACGTCAAGACAACAAGCAGATCTCATGACTCTGGTCACTAATTTCAAGGTCAACATCAGAGAGGTCAAAGATCAACTAACTTGAATTTGTGTCCACAGTTTCTTTTAAACCAATCAAAATCAATTTCACAAAACTAACATTACTTCATTACCTTATCAAGATGACCTGCAAAGGATATGACATGGGTCACCAAGTCCAAAGTCAAGGTCAAAGATCATTTGACTTAAATTTGCATTTACTCCGTATCTTTTTGACTGCTGCAAGACTTTCATATAACTAGCATCAGTAGTTAACCACATCAAGATTACGTGCAGGGGACGATCATTAACTCCATAGTCAAGGTCGCACTTAGAAGTCAAATTTCATATGGCTCAATTTTGTGTCCAATACATGTCTTCATAAGCACTGCAAAGATCTTCATAAAACTAGCATCAATTGTTATCCTCAGAGTGTACAACCTCGGTCACTAGGTCCAAGGTTAAGATCTGTGATAAAAATTATACATTCTTGTGATAACCACTATGCTGTTCATATTGTTTTACCTGTTATAATAAAATTTCAATTTTCACTTGTATTGTCATTTTCTAGGGGAGAAGGTAGTAGTCTTTCTGCACAAAATTATACATATAATCTTCAGATTTTTTTTTGTGCCCAAAAGGTTGCATGCAGAAATACACTCCAAAAAATGTTCTAAAAGATCTCTTGTTCTTGTAAGAGTTAATGCTGGTTATATTAAATAGCCAACGAGTAACATGGCTTGTGTATAGTAGCCCATTGTGATGTACAGAATATCAGTTCTCAAACTGAAAAAAAAACAAACTGAAATTTGCTGTAACTTTACAGAAGAATTTTACTTGCATTTCTAAATTTACAAATATATATACTAGTATTAGTCATAAATTAGTTTATTTACCACTACAAATGGTCCTCTAAACTTAAATCTTTGCTGAAATTACTAAAATTATTAATCAGTTAGAAGCTTGTCATTCTGTGTTTTAGAGCTGTTGATGTTTTCAATAGAAAAATAATGCACTACACCATTTATTGTGTGAAAATTACTTAAAAAAAGGCACTTTAATAAAATCTGTAAAAAGATCCTTTGGAGCATCCTAAAGCATCTGATGTGTTGTAACAAATCCAATTTTTGGAGGTTAAATTTAGTATAGTTCTACCCACCACACAATGGAGTTGGGCGGTGGAAGGGGGGAGTATATGGTTTCAGGTTGTCTGTCTGTAGACACAATCTTGTGCGCACCAACTCTCCTCATCCCCTTGACACAATTTAATGAAACTTCACACAAGTGATCAGTACCAACCCTAGTTGTGCATGGTGCATGTTAGGTTCTTTCAGAAAGAAAAATTATAGAGTTATGGGAGTTTTTTTTTTGTTACTATACTATATACATAGAGTCTGTACATGCAATCTTGTGTGCGCCTAATCTCGTGTACCCATGCACACAATTAAAGAATAGTAGAGCTATTGGACTCGACCGTGCGTCCGCGTCAGCGTCCCGATTTGGTCGAGTTTTTAAATGTAAGCTGGTATCTCAATAACCACTTGTGGGAATGGATTGACACTTCACACACTTATTCACTGTGATAAACTGACTTACATTGCACAGGTTCCATAACTCTATTTGGCTTTTTAACAAAATTATGCCCCTTTTTTGACATAGAAATTTTTGGTTAAGGTTTTGTATCTTAGCTGGTATCTCAGTACTCCCTAATGGGAATGGATTGAAACTTCACACACTTGTTCACTGTCATGATTTGTCATGCACTATTCAGGTTCCATAACTTTACTTTTTTTTTTTTTATAATTATGCCCCTTTTTCCACTTAGCAGTTTTTGGTTAAATTCTTATATGAAAGCTGGTATCTCAGTACCCACTAATGGGAATGAATTGAAACTTCACACACTTGTCCACTGTCATGAGCTGATAAGCACTGTGCAGGTTCCATAACCCTTTTTTGCATTTTTACAAAATTATGCCCTTTTTTCATTCAATTGACAAGGCTGTTCGTTAATGTACTATATACATAGAGTCTGCATATGCAATCTTGTGCGCACCTAATCTCTCCAACCCTTGCACACAATTTAATGAAACATCACACAAGTGATCAGTACCAACCCTAGTTGTGCATGGGCCATATTAGGTTCTTTCAGAAAAAAAAAATGTACTATTATGGGACTTTGTTTTTTGTCACTGTACTATTTACATAGAGTCTGTATATGCAATGTTGTGTGCGCCTAGTCTCCTGCACCCATGCACACAATTGAATGAAACTACACACAAGTGATCAGCAGTAACCCTAGTTGTGCATGGGGCATGTTAGGTTCTTTCAGAAAAAAATTCTGCAGAGTTATGGGACTTTGTTTTTTGTTCATGTACTATATACATAGTCTGCATATGCAATCTTGTGCGCACTTTGTCTCTCGAACCCTTGCACACAATTTAATGAACTTCGCAAAAGTGATCAGTACCAACCCTAGTTGTGTATGGTGCATGTTACATTGTTTTAGATAAATATTTTGTAGAGTTATGGGACTTTATGTTTTGTTACCGTGCTATATACATAAAGTCTGCATATGCAATCTTGTACTTGCCTAATCTCCGGAACCATTGCGCACAATTTAATGAAACATTACACAAGTGATCAGTACCAACCTTACTTGTGCATGGTGCATGTTAGGTTCTTTCAGAAAAATATTCTGCAGAGTTACGGGACTTTGTTTTTGTTACTATACTATATACATAAAATCTATATATCTACATAAAGTCTATATACATACAGTCCACATAATTATGCAATCTTGTGTGCGTCAAATTGCATTGTACTGTGTCAGTGCAAGTGGGAGGTACATTCATCACCTTCAGTGATAGCTCTAGTTTGGTTTGGGAAAGTCTACTGCAGTCCTTACCTCTGAATGCATGTAAATGCCAGAAAATTAAATAAAGTTAGTGATTTTTGGTTTAGAGAGCAACTAACTTACTTAGTGTTTTGCACTGAAATTATACAGAGATCTTACCCTTATTATTACATGTATATTGAAGGTACAATGGCATTTTCTGTGATATCTGGAATTCCAGATAAAATATATCCATAAATATTAGACGACCAGTTTGAAAATTTGATGTACATGTACCTGTGTTGTCCGTTCTTGCTTCAGTGTTTCCAACCATAGAGTTTGTGTCCAGTCCATAATTGTCATCCATGCATGGAGTGATTTTGAAATGCGAAACTGTATAGGTGTTTGCTGTAACATGATGGCCTGTGCCTTGAAGGACTAACCACCTTGGTTACAAGGTCATGGCGGAATACTGGTGATATAGATTTTGTCTGCAGGCCGTAATACAGACATCATTCTAGGGATTTTGAAATATAAATGACATATCACCTGCAAGACCCTTGTACCAAGATCAAGGTCACATTGTTAAAGGTCCAGTTTGTGTTCAGTTTGTAATTCAGTCATTTAAAAAATTTGAAATAACTTTGTTAAGAGGTTCACTGCTACATGGGCAGAACTAAACAATAATACAACAAACCAATCTTGCTTAAGAATCATCAAGCTGTTGGGCTGTTAGTCATGAAACTGGTCACGACTGTTTTAGAAAAAGATCTACACCAGTTGTAAATGTAGTTATTTCCATTTTTAGCAACTATTCTATTCGCCTAGACATTGATTTCAAAGTTGGTTAGAATTTTGTTCAAGATCTTCTGTAACCATTTTATGTACTGGACTAAAACTTCACACCAGGCTGCTCAATCATCAGACCTACTGTAATCACTTTAAGTTGAATTTTATGTGAATTATGGCTCTATTTCGAGCAAATTCAGTTCAAGTATCTCAGTAACAACTGTATGGTAAGTATCTCAGTAACAACTGTATGGTCTGGATTGAAACTTGATGCTTCCCATTCACAAACCTACTGAAGTACCTTGATATACAAATAGAAATTTTGTTGCGTACAGTGAAACACTTGTGGCCGAGGCATTTGGCAGGCTAATACTCCAGCTATTCATGTGGCTCCTGACCATTTCCTTGTACTATATATGGATTATTCAAAAGCATGGATAACATGACCATTTTTCTCATCCCCTTGCAACCTCAAACCATTGGCATTTTACTCTATATACATATCACAGTCACTTTTATTTATTCATGTGCAAATTATTGTCACGACCAGCTGCTAATATTAGCGACTCCTTTCAGAAGAATGTTAATTTTTTAGATTTTTGAGAATAGCGTGAGATCTACTAGATTCACATCTGAAAAAGCCATGAGCATTCTAATATGGGCAGTCCATCCCGAGCCTCGACCTTTTAAACCACTAGGCTGTTCTCTGCTATTAATACAGTATAATCACTTTATAAATGAAGAAATCAGTCATTTCACTTTGTTGGGTTTAAAATCACACTGACACAGACATTAGTCATATGGTGACTTTCCAGCTTTAAATGCTGAAGGAAAATCTCACAGCATTGTTTCAGGCACATTTGGACCACCGATCAGTAAAGGATTCCACACCCCATTCAGTGTTTTATTTTTAGTGCAGTGAGACGGGGGCCTCCGCGGCCGAGTGGTTAAGGTCGCTGACTTCAAATCACTTGCCCCTCACCAATGTAGGTTCGACTTGGGGCATTGAATTCTTCGTGAGGAAGCCATCCAGCTGGCTTACCGAAGATCTGTGGTTCTACCCAGGTTCCCGCAAGTGATGAAATAATGCACGGAGGGGCACCTGGGAGTCGCCACATGACCTATAACTGTGCACGTTAAACCCAACAAAAACAAAACAGTGAGACAATCGTTTTCAACCAGTTAAGGAAGGTATCTTTAAAAGTAATAGCAATGTGGACCTCTTCAGCTCAAAGCTTGCTAGCACATGGTTTATAGTCTGAAAATTGGTCAAATACTAATCTGCTGGGTCATGTTGGGTCAAAAACTAGGTCACTGTGCCAGATCAAAGGAAAATCTTGTTGTAACTCTAGAGACCACAATTTAAGTTTGAAACTCATGAGAATTAATTAGAATGTTAGTCTTGTATTTATAGGTCATGGTTGAATCTGGGTCATATGGGTTCAAAAACTAGGTCAGTAGGCTAGATCAAAGGAAAAGCTTCTGAACACTCAAGAGGCCACAGTTGTGACTCAATCTTTATGAAATTTGGTCAGAATGTTTGTCTTGATGATCTCTTGATCAAGTTTGAATCTGGGTCATATGGGGTCAAAAACTAGGTCAGTAAGCCAGATCAAAGGAAAAGCTTGTGAACACTCTATAGGCCACAGTTATGACTCAATCTTTATGAAATTTGGTCAGAATGTTTGTCTTGATGATCTTTTGGTCAAGTTTGAATCTGGGTCATATGGGGTCAAAAACTAGGTCAGTAGGCCAGATCAAAGGAAAAGCTTGTGAACACTCTATAGGCCACAGTTGTGACTCAATCTTTATGAGATTTTGTTAGAATGTTTGTCTTAATGATCTCTAGGACGAGTTCGAATCTGGGCCATGTGGGATCAAAAAGTAGGTCAGTAGGCCAGATCAAAGGAAAAGCTTGTGAACACTCTAGAGGCTACAAGTGTGACCCAATATTTATGGAACTTTGTCAGAATGTTTGTCTTGATGATTTCTAGGTCAGATTCAAAACTGGGTAATTAGGGTAAAAAACTAGGTCAGTAGGCCAGAGCGAAGGAAAAGCTTGTAAACACTCTAGAGGCCACACTTGTGGCAAAAACAAAACAGTGAGACAATCGTTTTCAACCAGTTAAGGAAGGTATCTTTAAAAGTAATAGCAATGTGGACCTCTTCAGCTCAAAGCTTGCTAGCACATGGTTTATAGTCTGAAAATTGGTCAAATACTAATCTGCTGCCAACCTCTCCTGTAGCCCTAAAATCTATGTCTAAACCATAGTTAACTTTTTGTCCATAAATATATTATGAACCAGTGATAGTAGAATCTCTGAGAAGGAAAAAGTGAACAAACAAAATCTTGTATGTCTGACATTTTACCGCATCTAGCAACATTCAGTCAATAACAAAGCACTAAGCAAAAACACAGGTATAGACAAGCACAAACATGCAAATACAGAAGATCATCAGATACAGTCGTACAATGTCACAAAACCTGATTATGGTGGTATCTTTCTTGGGGCTTGAAAGTATTCAAATAAATCTTCGAACACCGACACTAATGCAGTGTTCTGAATTGTTCATTCATTGAACAAGGCTTATGTTTAGCTCAATCTCAGAGAAAGTTTTTAAGTTGGAAAAAAAGACATTTTTCTTGTTCTGTTAACAGTTAATGATCTTAATACCTTATAAAATTATTCAATTTCTTTATGAGATTTACAAAACTGAGAAGTTGATACTGAAGATTGTGATCTCTGTGGAACACACCCGATTACCTTTGCTGTATTATGAACAAAAGTCATCGTCGTGGAAGTACTGATGGCAGCTTGAGTATAATATGATATTTAATGAAGTATATAAAATGTTCTGCTGCCTGCAGCAACTCTATGATTACAAGCAGAATGTTATATCACTTAGTGATTCAAGCATGATACATATGACTAAATGAGAACAAAACAAATAAAAACACAAGCTTAGTAACACAACACTAAGAGAATTAAATTCCAAAATAAATCACTAAAACTGATGCAATCCAAATAGTATAATCCAAAAATAGAACTGTTCTTTCCTTTAAATAGAAAAAAATCCTTAAAGCATATTAAATTGGAATATTTGGTATGACAGTAGACACAAATAAGCTTAATTTTGCATTAGCAAGTCTGTTGAGTGCCATATAAAAGAATGAAAATGTAGAACAAGACTTATTAGAAAATAAAAAAGCAAGTGTCTAGTCACAACCCTAGTAATATGACAGAAATTTCCAAATGATATGTATTTTGAAATACTAGAACTGTCAATTTAACAAAATTTCCCATATTTTGCTATCTTCAATTCCTTCAGTTTACTTGGTAAACACATTACTGTCAGCATCAGAATGGATCTTTGTATTCAACTTCTCCAACAAAATATGCTTTGTCAATTCCTTTATCACTGTTATCTCTCACTGCATCTTCTGCTCCTCTAGAGCCTGTAAATAATAATAAAAACTTCTCATTGTAAATATTTTACAATATATCATATCATACTATAAATAGTAACAAAACTGTACAAAACAAAATCCTGTAGTCCATGCCAATAACCAGAGAATTGCACAAATACTTGAAATTGGTACTCCATGTATGCCAATAACTGATGGTTTCATTTAGGTTTTTGATAATCGACACATTTACATTAAAAGGCAATGATGTGCCTTTTGTGGTTATTGGCACTACAAAGCCTACATTAGCACTCTAGCTATACCCTCATGCCATTATAGCTTTAATTCTGCCAATAAACACTTCCAGCACGATTACCATTCAATAAATACATAAAGTTTTACAGAACAAATACAGTCTGCATGCATACACATGACAAAAATGAAGATGGTGCCTCCCACTGGATGTTAGAAAGAACATCAATCAGACAGGCCACCCATATGTTAGCATTTGCCTAAAATCTGCCATTTGTTTTCACCAGAAAACTATAATTTTCTGTGAGAGATTCATGCTAAATCTCCAGATATTTAAATGAAGTAATAGTAATTAAATTACTTAAGTGAGAAATTTTAAGAATTATTACACTAACTGGTTTGGAAGGGAAGGTAAATCATATTCAGTGCCAGGAGTTTTTCATGGTGACTCATTATGTAAACTAGATATATGTGACAATAGGACACTGGTGCCCTCAGCCCTCCCTTCTCTGTCACTGTATGTGTTTCATGATTAGGTGAAACATTTTTTAAGATAACTGCAACATAAACTTAAGCACAACATGTATTTTAACTAAGGACCAAAATTCTGGTCTGGTTTAATGAAATCCCAAACAGAACACCTGGTGCACGATACAAGCTATGTAACAATCTTCTAATGATTTATGACTCTAGTTCAAATACTTCTTTTGACACATGTGACACAAACTTTTATGCCCTCAATGCATATTTTTGACTAAGCTAGGAGCCATAATTCTGCTCTTGCACAGAGAAATCCAAAACAAAACTCATGTGCACAAATTCACATGCTGTAAAATATTCGTACATGGATTCATGACTATGAAATATATGCAACACAAACATTTAAGCAGTTTAGGTAGTAGGCCCGAAATGACAATCAAAATTTTCCGTTTGATTATGTATTCTCCATAATGTGATTTCGGCATTCTCCGGTTGAATGATGCCAAAATCACATACAGAAAATACGTAATCGAATGGGAATTGCCGATTGCCATTACAGCTCCATTACATTAATGGGTATTTTTTTCACTAATCAAGGACCATAACTCTGATCTGGCCAAGTGAAATCACAAATGAAATGACAGCTGAACAACTTCACATGCTATATAACAATCTGTAATGTTTTATTCTGTCCAATAAAAACTTTTATGCTCATCTATGCATATTTTTGACTAAGGGCCATAACTCTGGTCTGGCTGAATGAAATCTCAAACAATATCCCTGGTGCAAACTTCGCATGCTGAATGATAATACTATAATGTTTCATAATCCTAGGTCAAATACAATTTGAGATACATGTGAAACAAACTTTAGGGCTCTTTTTATGCATATTTTTTACTAAGTCAGGGGCCATAACTCTAGCAAGGCTGTCTGAAATCCCAATTTAAACACCAGGTACACAACTTTGCATGCTTAATGACAATCCTGTGAGGTTTGATGACTCTTGGTTGAATACTTTTTGAAATATGCACAACACAAACTCGGACAGATGGACAGCCAAGTGCAGCTTTTAACTGCCCTCTCCCCACCCCCCCACACACACACAAATGAAGGCAAAGGAAAGCCTTAAAAACACCTCCATTTTTGTTTCGAAACAACATACCTGCAGGCTTTTTTTATAAGAAACAAAATGTATTTCTCCTGACTTGAATTTGCTAATAAAGTGTGAACATTTTATTTATCTATAGAAATGCATTAAAATTTTCTCTCCAATGACTTTATAGACGCACTTCAGTACTTTTTTAAGTTTTAAAATGAGATGTCCTCAAGATTGTACATGTGTACACACAGCAATGCAAACGATGCTACTTGGAATAGAAAAAAAAATTAACCTAATACTTACCAAATACTGCTTTGCAAGAATCAGATGCTGACGTAAATCCATCTGTGTGGTTCTTATAAATCTCAGCATAGAATCAGGAGTGGGTGGAGTCTTTGCCCTAAAATAATCATATACAATAGTGTACTTGTCTGCAGTCTCTTGTAGCTTTTGTATTCGTTTTTTATTTAGATAACCAGTGAACCCACGTAACACAGCCTGTCGCTGATTGTGAGACTGTCTGATTTCCTCATCAATCTTTGCAATGTCTGTTGGATTTCGCATTGTTTGTCTTTTCTCATACATGTCACTCAGGTTATTTCTGAGCTGTAACAGTTTATGGTACGGTTTGGCAGACAGTGGCACCATTAATATGAGAAACACTTCTTCTGCTTCAGACTTAAATCCACTTAACTCTGTACTAAGTAACAACTCCTCTGGAACACGTCTATGTGGGTAACCATAGAAACATGTTCTATTAAGGTGAGTTCTCATTTCACTTTCTACTAATGTCATTGCAACAATCATTTTTTTCTCTTCTGTTGATCCTACAAGTGATCTAGGCAAAAATCTACCAAACTGTCCACCTTGTTGATAAGGCCTTGTATTAAAATTGCTTAAAGACGTTTGTTGTTTAACTTTTTCTTTTAAGAAATTCAAAGACGTCCCTAACATCTTTAATTCTTGTTCTGTTTGCTCATTTGAAACTTCAGGAGAGTAACTGGGATTAATAGGCTTTGCTGCCTCCTGATCAGATAATAATACTTCAACAGTTACTGTATCTTTTCTTTCAAAACTGCTCGCTTTTGTACCTTCCTGTTCTATAGCATTCTTAACTTTCATTCTTATTCTTCGTTTCCTTTGCTTTGGTATTTTAGTTAAGTCTGTATCCAAAGCATAGGGTATGATATTTTGTAATGGTTCAATATTATCTATTTCTAATTCAAGTTTCAACCATTCACCAAGTGTTTTCACTTGAGACTGAGCCTTGTTTTTCTGTCTACTCTTTGAGATAGATGCTGCAGACTTTGATACAAGACTTGCTGTATCATCCCCACTCTCTCCTGAAATGCTACGCAATGATGGTGATTCTATATTAGTGGCTTTAACTCTTTCAAGTGCTCTTGTTTCAGGGTTCTGTATAATGTCGGCCCAGTCTGCACCGATTTTGAAAGCACTGGGTTTATTTGATCCAATTGTTGAGATTTGCCTAGGCTGTGTATTTTTACCAATATTAATGCCTACATTTGGTAAAACTTGTTGCCATGAGCCTAGGGTAGGTATTCTATTGAACTGACCAGGTGTGGATCCAAGCACAGGTATACTTGCACCTGCTGATCTGCTTGCTTGTTTTCCAGTTGTCATTTTTTTAGGTTCCTCCGATTCTGACACTGAATCCTCTGAGATTTCTCCATCTTCTAATTCTGATGACGCTCCAGACTCAATTTCTTTCTTTACTTCATCTTTGATTGTTTTGACTTCTGTTTTCAGCTCAATCACTTTTGGTTTAATTACAGGTTTCTCTGGACTTGGAGTACTCTTTTCTGGACTTCTCAGTTTATTTTTCACTTCAGTTAAAGTTTCAAGTATTCTAGACCCAAAATCACATTGGGGTTTAGTTTTTGTATCAAATTCGTTTTTCATTTTCTTTGCTGAGACTATATTACTTTCCTCATCTCCAGGTCTTTTTTTATTGTGAAGGTCACTGCTGGCACTTGTTTGTGGACTGTCATTTTGTTTTTTCACAACTTGTTCACCTTTTATAATTGTATTAATATTTCTGACATTTGATTGTGCATTTAGCTCTTTCTTTGCTTTGTTTTCAATGTCCTCAAGAAACATTTTAACAGAGTAAGCAATTTTTGTTTCGCTGGCTGCTTCTGAAGTAACAGATGGTTTTACTTCATAGTTTTGAATATTTGTTGTTTCCTTTTTCATTTCTCGTTTTTCAAACTTGTCACGGAAACAATCAAACACATCTGTAGAAGTTTTGTTGGATTCAGTTGTACCTGGTGATATTTTAGATACTGTATGTTGTCCTGGTGACACAAGTACTGGCTTATTAGTCTGCTGAGCTGGTATAGTTCCGAAAGTCTGTACAGCTAAACCTGGTCTTTGCTGACCAAGTCCTGTTGGTAGAAATGGTAGTCTTGATGAGCCAGTAACTTGTCCTGTTTGACCTGGTACAATAAGAACATGGCGGGGAGCTTGAGATAGTACTGCTGGTGGTGGGACTGGCTGTGGGACTGGTTGTGGGTCAGGCATTGGAACAGTAGCCCTGGGTATCGAAGCAACGCTAGGTTGCATTGCTACAGTTTGTGGTAATGTACCATAAGCTATTGTTTGGCCAGTAAATGGATGAACGTATTTCAGAGGTTGTGGCTGTTGCTGCACTTGATTTACAGTTGGTATCAAAGTGACAGGTGGAACTGGTCTATTTATTCCACTGATGTTATTCGATACAGATGCTGCACTTCCAAATACTGAAGGTGCAGAGCTGCATGTAATAGTGCTTTGGTTTGTCTGCCTCATAGGAACCTGACCATAAACTTTATTTCCAGTCACTACAGTGTCTTCTCTTGGAGTAGAAATGTTTGGTTTGATACTCTGACTTGACTTTCCAGAATTTCCAATTGCCTGAATAGGCTGACCTTGAACTGAGTTTGACTGTCCAGCACTTGCCTTAGCTGTGGCAGAGCTGCCTCTGCTTACAGACACAATTCCATGTATTGGATGTATCTGCTGGGTTGGAATTTCTTTAGAAGATGAGGACTGGCCTAGTACTTCGATTGCTGATCCCTTAGGGCACTCATTGTAGGCTTTTCCGGTTTTAGGGTTAACAAGTTTGGTTTCACCTTTTAATTTTATAACCATGTTTTTCCTACTTTTTTCAATCATGTTTGTCATTTCATCTTTCGTCTTAGCACGTAGTGTATCTTCAACATGTAGATCCTCAGAATCAGACTTGTCTCCCTCTTCATCATCAATCTGAAAAATAACAAGAGCTGTTTGTTAAACATATACCCACCACAGTGACATGTCAGATGAAACTGGGTGTGTAATTTTCAGTTTCAAGTATGCCTTGATGTTTGATATAATGACCCAAACAAACGTTATTTATTGTGATAACCTAAAACCCAAGTGTCCTTCAGCTAATGATCAGAAATCATTTTCAGTCTCAGCGTCATTGTGGCCTAGACCTTTAACCTCCCCAAAAAACAATCGGGGTTGTCTACAAACTACAGGCAATTATCCTATAGACTTTTGACAGTCTTAGGCCAAAGTGTTCTAAAGCTATTGATCTGAAACCATTTTGACCTTTGATCTGTTGTCTCCCAGAACGATGCAGGTCATCTACTGACCACAAGCATTCTTTCTATGAAGCTTGACACCTATATAACTCTCCACTTATTGATTGGAAATTGTTCTTGACCTTTGATTTGAGTTATGACACAGACATCTGACGACTTTAGGGCCAAATGTCATGGTGATCTTGACCTTTTAACATCATGATCCAAAAAACAACAGGGGTCATTTATTGATCAAAGAAATCATTTTATTAACTGCTGTAGGCCCAAGCATTCTCTAGTTGATGATCAAAAACTGTTTATGGCGTCTGAAAGTCAATCTGACCTTGACATTTGACCTACTGAACCACTAAACAGTTGGGGTCATTTACTGACCACAGGCAATGATCCTTCTAAGTTTTACCACTGCAGGTCCAAACAATTTCTAGTAATTGATCGGAAACCAATTGGTCTACCAACAGACAGAGACCAAAGTGAGCAGAACAATATACATGTACATCCTCTTCTCTGAGGGTGTAAATTAAGATTTTGAATTAACTTTAAGTACATCATGTATAAACCATTACTTTAATACATGTACAAATGTATCTGAAAAATGTCAATATATTTCAAACCTTTTCTTTATTCAACATTAATTTCGTGAATTCATTACTCAAAAAATTATTCACCTTCCTGTTACATTTATACCTTATAGCCATAAGTGTCAGTCAGTCACTTGCCAATAAATCTGTATTAACCAGTAGGATAGCAAATTATTTATCCGTACACCAATGTTAAGCACTACTGCAGTCTATCAACTTCTCATTCTTTCGGTGATATAGTCACCTGTACGCTGTTTTATCAGAACTTTTTTTTATAAATTAAAAATTACCACAAGCACTGGTTCCACATCATCAGTTAGATCTACAATTGGGTCTGATTTGTCCATGATATCTACTGTGTACAGCTTTGTCTTTACTGCTGGGCTGTCCTATACAAGTGATAATAATGAGTAAATTAACTGCTCTGACATAATATAGGACTAAGCTTAGACTAGAACTGTTGCCTTTTGGCAGACTAAATTATACCACCGTAACACCATTTTCCTGTATGAAAAAAAAAAGAGTAAAGAAGGTACTAAAACTATCTATAACTTATAATCATAAACCTGTGCACAAAAATTAAATTCAATCCATTCCTCCTTTCAAAAGTTATTGCATGTACAACAACATTATATGAAATTTATGAAAAAAAAAAAGGACCCAACTCTGGTAAAAGGCAGTATATTGTTACCAAAATCATCTATGACCAATATCTTATGATTATATACCAGTGTACCAAAAATTATCTCAATTCACACACCCTTTCATGAGTTATCACAGGTGCACAGACACACTTACATAATGGCCCCAGTATACAGTTTACAAGGCTAAAATAATGACTTCATATAGCAGGTGAGAATATTGTTCCATGTACATTCCAGCTGTAGCTTAAATCCATACGAACAAACTGACACAGTAGGCGAGAAATTTCAAATGTTGCAGTGGTCAGTGGTCTCTGCTTGCCAACATATGTGTCATAATTATTTCAGATGCAAGTAATTAGCTGTGCAACAGCTGTAGCAACATCCCATATTGTCTCATACTGTTTACTTTTGAGAAAGGCATCTAACCTTCATCTATTCCATGTAAGACCTTAAACCGGCATAATGACAGGCAAGCTACTGAGGCATATTTTTACTATTGCAATGCCATTGCCACTGTGGAATAAGACTACTGTCACATTACATATAAGAAATAATATATAGAGAGCAGAACAATAAATTAATATTTGTTTGTTTGTTTGTTTGTTTTGTTCCGAGTTTAATGCCTTATATCAGCAGTATTTCAGTAATGTAATGGCGGGAAGTTAACTTAACTAGACTTCCTGGATTCTGTACCAGTATAATCCTGTTCTCTGCAAGGAACTGCCAACTTCCCCACATGAATCAGGTGTGGAAGACAAATGCTTTCAGACATTCCAGTCTTTTATCAAATCATCCTTCTTTACAGGATCAAACTCAGTACCCGGTGATCCGTAGATCTGCACTCTCCCTATTGAGCTAAGCAGGCAGGCAAGCTTATGTGTTAAAATATCTCAACAATATGAGGTGATATGTCTGCCGAGTAATTTCATGAGGATGTAACCCGAATGAGTTATTACACCTGGCATACTAGTATACAGATTTGTATTGAGATATATTAAAACATTGTTCTGCTACATATTTTGATTCTTACATGTCTGTTCCTTAGATAAGTAAACGAAATAAAGAAGCACTATTTCATGGCACATGTATGGTGCCAAATACTGTAGGATGACATGATGTCAATGCATATTTGTGTTTTAACAGTGCTGAAATATGGGAAGTAACACATCCCTTGGAATAACTTAGGGAGTGCAAAGACATCTAGTGAATTATTCTGCATTCAGAGTGTGTGAATTAAGAGTAACACTGTATCATTTCGATTCTGGAACCTCGTTTATAGAAAATAGTTGATCATATGTGGTAGCACTCTTTCTTGGTGCCTGTATGGCACCAAATATAATGTCAAAGTTACATCAATAACGCTAATTTTTAACGACAGCTTACATGATTTTCATATTAGACTTGATACTGCAGCCTACTCTTGTAATAATGTTGCAATAGTTGATGGTATGGCAATGTTATGTTCAATTTGCACTCTGAAAATCATTTCTTTACTTGCTTCTCATATTGTTCACCTACTTTCACTTACTCGAGTAGTACTTAAAAGCAAGTAACAGGAAAGTAGTCAGATACATGTATGTTTATATTTTGTAAATAGAGTAATGTTTTAACGAAAAGATTTAAATTACTGGTAACTCACTACAGTAAAATGAAGGCAATGATTTTGGAAAAAAAAGTCTTATAACGATTGTGAATGGTTCTGTCATTTATCCAGACTATAAAACAAGAGCTGTCACAGGAGACAGCGCGCTAGACTATTTCGATGCTGGATAGTGAAACTGGGCACATCTGAGGAACTGGAGCTGTCACTGGAGTGTTTAATGACTCCAATGGTGGATGAAGATATTGCACAATAGCTCGAGTCTGTGTCAAAAATATTAAGTAA
The DNA here is from genome assembly GCF_021730395.1 of Mercenaria mercenaria. Taxonomy (NCBI): domain Eukaryota; kingdom Metazoa; phylum Mollusca; class Bivalvia; order Venerida; family Veneridae; genus Mercenaria; species Mercenaria mercenaria. The sequence continues at coordinate 71,489,322 of NC_069362.1, forward strand.
TAAGAGAGGTAAAGATAAGGTGTATCAAAACACTATATAAGTATAATTCTAAGCAAAAAGGGGTCATAATTCATAAAATATTGGTGCAAGAGTTATGCACCTTGTGTCATATGATGTGGGTGACGATGTGGAACAACTACTTCATGTTTGAATCAAATGCATTTTGTAATAATTGAGATACAGTGAAAATGCATCAAAATTAACCTTAAATTCTAAGTAAAAAGGGGCATAATTCATGAAAAGTTAGTGCCAGAGTTATGCACCTTGTGTCATATAATGTGGGTGATAAGGTGGAAGAATAATTTATGTTTGATTCAAATCCATTTAGTAATAACTGAGACAGAGTGAAAGTGTATCAAAACTTTAACCTGAAATTCTAAATAAAAAGGGGGGGGGGGATAATTCATGATATATTGGTGCAAGAGTTACGGCCATTTTGTCATATGATGTGAGTGATGATGTTGAGCAACTATTTTAATTACGTAATTTCAAGTTTGAATCAACTCCATTTAGTAATAACTGAGATAGAGTAAAAGTGCATCAAAACTTTAACCTGAAATTCTAAGTAAAAGGGGGCATATTCATTAAATATTGGTACCAGAGTTATGGGCCATGTGTCATATGATGTCGGAGATGATGTGGAACAACTTTTTTCAGTTTAAATCAAATCCATTTAGGAATAACTGAGATAGAATGCAAGTGCATCAAATTCTAAGTAAAAAGGGGGGATAATTCATGAAATATTGGTGTGAGAGTTATGGCCCTTGTATCATTTGATGTGAGTGATGATGAGGAATAACTATTTTAAGTTTAAAGCAAATCCATCAAGTAATTACAGAGATAAGGAGAGAAAAAAAAAGTGTAAAAAAAACTTTAACCAAGGTGGAGTTGCGGAAAGATGCCGACACTGGGATGAGTAGGATAGCTCTCCATATACCTCGTATAGTCCAGCTGAAAGTAGAAAGCTTGGGAACTACTGGCAATAGTTATTAGATTGTAACTTTCACTATCCACGCAATCAATAGTAACTGTCCCATTTATTATTACACCTCTATACATAATCTTAAGATGCAGGAAACCTTAGATCATATTGTCACGGAGGATCACTAAATTAGGTCTCAAAATTGCATGCATACCTTATCACTTGAATTTTTCACAATAGGGGACATCATATCTAGGTCTATAACCAGCCCAGACTCTTCATCATCATCATCTGTTTTATTCCCGTCATGTTCTCGCTTCACCACTTTATGACTGCAAATTTCCTCATCAGAATCTTGTCTACGCTTTTTTCTATCAACTTTGTCTTTAATGCTTTTAGTGGACTTGGACCTGTGTCTCTTTGGTGTTCGAATTGGAGATTCTTCCATTTCTGATGCAAACGAGTCATCGTTTCGGACCTTCAAAGCCGACTGTTCCATAGATTCTAATATAGCTGCTTGATAAGAAATGTCAGGCAGAGGTGTCATGACATCTTCAATGTCTGTACTTAATTTTTTACCTTTAGGAGTTGATGGTAATGAATCACTAACTTTAATATCAGAACATTTCTTGTCTTTCAACTTTGACTTGCCCAACTTTTCAGGAGACGGGCTCTTGGTTTTTTCTTTCTTTGAGTCAGAGTTAGTATTTTTTGCAGATTTATCTGCTTCATCAACTTCCTTTTCTGGAGTAACATCAAAGCCTGGAATTCGGACTACTGGTTTTTCTGGATCTGAGTTTTGCTGAAGAGTTACATCTCTGTGTTTCTTTGGAGATTGATACTGTTTATAGACTGATCCCAATTTCCGTGTCTCACCTGGTTTGTTGTTCATTGATGATAATCCTTGAAAAAAACAAAAGATATTTTGAGAGTCAGACCTAATTGCCCAAAGGGTCAGTCACGCTTAACATTCACTTGCCTGCATTGACTTCAAGTTGCTTTAGAACTTTTACATACTTAACCTAAAATTCAGTCAGCAACATAATTTTAGTTATTTTTTGAGAAACCTAATGCCTGAAATTTGTAATTGCCTAAATAGTAAGCTGTTTGGTTTGCCCAAATGAATTAGAAACATATCCCAATTTCAAACACCATTATTATCTATATAGCACATAACATAACACTTGCAGTTCCTTTTCTATCAAATGTATTTATGATGATGATATACTAAGTTACAAGGAGGTATCTTAAATAGCTCTTGTGAAAAGCAGGCATTAACTTAGAATTTAGGTTATACATATTTAGTTTTGGTTGAATGTAATCAGTGAAAGATTGAAGCTTATTTCAATCACTCTTTATGTAAGAAATGCAAATTTCTGAAGCACAAGAGTATGATAACAAAATGCCAAGTATTTACTAAGCTAGTGATGTGATCTGGAATAAAAAGGGCCTTAATTCTAACAAAATCAGAGGAGATTATTTGCCAAGTTACTCATCTATAAAAAAGACATTATCGATGTCACTAATGAGTAAATCCAGTTGAAACACTTGTACATAACAAAAGATACACAATTCTGAGAAATACTGCATCCTTATTTACCTTATGGTGATAAAAATGTGTACAACAGCCATAGCTCTTTTAGTTTTCATAGAAGTCTGTAAGGCTTAAAAAAAAAATTCTTTGTTTTCGGTAACATGCTAAAAAAAATTAGGGTAGGTAGGCTGGATATTTTTTTTTTTTTTTTAATTTTTTTTTAAGGGAGACTTTTCAGAAATTATTTTTGTGTCAAAAAATGAATACAAACAAGGGGGTTATGCCTTTAGAGCATTAGCAAGTTGATTTTTAACATCACTGAGCATGTTTAAAGCATAAAAAGTGCAGTTTTGCAACTTTTTGTCAAAAAGTTGAAAAAAATATTGTCCAAGGCCATAAAAACATTTAGGGTCGGGCCAAAAATTCAGGGTAGGTCGGGATACTGGAAACGAACAATTTTTTTTTACGCCTGAACGAAAACTTGAAACATGAAATTCCCATTTCTAAGTAAGAAAGGGCCATGATGAAAATACAAACGAGAGTTACAATTCTTAGTCTATTAACTCACCGAATGATGATAATTAAATGTACAAAGTTTCATGGCTAAAACTGTTAACATATATATTAAGTCTTCAAGAAAAATGAAACATTTTCTACAAGAAATTTTTTTCTTTCTTAGTTCAACAGGGTCCAGGACCATAATCTTAAAAAAATTAAACAAATGGCTCTTGGTCTATAATGGAAAGTGTACAAGGTTTCAAAGCTATAGCTCATACAGGTGTCAGGAAAAGTGGACCTAGTGACAGCAATAACCTATTATCATATGTTGGTGGTAAACATTGTGGGTAAGTTAGAGTGAGGAATGTAAAAAAAAGTTGTGTATGTGAATGTGTTTGCTTGTGTGAATGTGTGTGGTTTCAGAAATACTAAGACACAATAGGAGATATATAAGAAATGGAGGGATGGTGAGGAAGACAGGAAAGGAGGGTATATGGGGGTGGGTGGGGTGGACAAGTATTTCAAAGTAATAACCAGATGACATAGTATCAATCTTGTCTTTCATTAATGTAAACATTCTGACCAAGTTTCATTATGACTGGGACAAAATTTAGAGCTCTAGTGCTTCAGCGGCATGACTGTGGACATTATTAACATAGCAAGTTTGGGAAAATTTATCAGATGTCTATATCAACACAGCTTCAATTTTTTTGAAGTGAAATCTTCAGTTTGTTATAATAAATTTATCATTCCTTACCAGTAACAAATGCAGGTTTGTCATCATCCTCTTTTTTGCTAACTCGATCATCTCCACTTGCCGTTGCAGCAGAGTCTGCACCAGGCTGCTTTACTGTGGCCAGAATATTTTTCAAATTTGAAAAATCAAGATTCTGCATTATATTATGAAATCCTTCTTGATGAGTTTTCTGTTGGCTGTCACTTGTGGTGTAGTTATGAAGATACTTCTTGTCAGGTATATTGCTTGTCCTATATTCCCCAGCAACAGCAGTTTTTGATGTAGTGTAAGATTCATAAGATTGAGTGTTTTTAGACTGAATGGTACTATATGTATCATAAGAGGAGGCTGATGTCTTATACTGCGTAATACCCTGACCACTGTTGAACATGCTTTGCAGGTTTTTGTTCATTTGTTGGAAAGGGTCAACATTATGAGTAGAAAGTTCAGAAATTATCACTGGAGCTGCAGTTGAAGGTGCTATCTTTGTCTGATCAAGAATACCACTATATGTAGGCTTTTCCACAGGTACAGATCTCAAGTCAACATCTCCCATTTCTGCAGCTGCTACTTGCCTCCAATCAATATCACCAAACTCATTGCTAGTATGTCCTATATTGTCAGATTTCGATTTTCCAACAGAATATGCATCAAATAGTGCACCAGATCCCGAGTTTGAATCTTGTGAACTATCTAGTGCAATTTCTTTCATTCTTGAAATTTTCATATTCTCTGAAACCAATGGTGAATTGCTTCTTGAAATTATTCTTTCATCAGTATCATCATCTAACCCAAATGGATCAACAAATTTTCTAACAGGTTGTTTAAAACTATTAGTCCTTTCTTTATTTGAAGCTATACTAGCTATACTAGGTGTAGGTGAAACACTCCTGGAGTGAGATCTTCTCAAATCAAAATCTCCTAAATCACTACACTGTGAATTATCAGTACTTGTATCTGTAGAACGCATATCGACATCTGCAATATGGACATCTGATGCTGTTCTCCAGTCAATATCGCCAAAGTCATTTACTTCTTTCTTCTGAGAGTCTGACTCACTGATGTTCCGGTGATCTATATCTTCACTTCCTAGTCCAAATGGATCAATAAATTTTGCTGTAGACATTTTTTGAACTGTTTGTACATCTGAAACCTTACGTTCATCCCCCTTTTTGGCTACTTTACTTTCATCTATCTTTAGTTTGTCTGAATCAAATGTATCTACTTTGGTCTTATTCTTTTCAGTATTTTTATCGGTGTCTGCACTTAACATACCTGATTCTGTCTGTTTTACAGAAACATTTCTAAAATCTTTGTCAGTCAAACCAAAACCTGATTTTTCATTATCACTACTTTCTTTTCCCTTTACCAAGTTTATATCTTTGGTAGCAGGTCTATCCCTAACTCTCATGTCTATATCATCTTTAAAGATATCTAGGACATTTTCAGGCAATATTGGTTTTGGTTTCAGATTTGATTTCTGATTCATTTTGAGATTTATAGAAATGACAGGTTTCTTTTTCTCTTTGAAACTTGGTAATATTGGAGTAACTTTCATGTCATCTTCAACATCTTTAGTCTGAGGTGTTTTCTTTGTGTGCTTTATTTCCAATTTCTTTCCATCATTTTCTTTCATTACCTCTATCGATGTTTCTTGTATCTTTGTCTGTGTTTCTTGTTTTGCTTGCCTTGGTGGGTCAGGTGGTATAGGTATATCTAACAAATGAAGGTCAGGGGAACTTTCCTTTTTGCTCTTTTTATGTTTACTTTTGTTACTGTTTTTTCTTGTCTTGTGTAATTTTGTTGAATCTGAGTGTTCCAGTCTTGCTAGTTCTTGTAATGTTTTCTGCATTGCTAGATCTAGTTTTGATTCAGGCTCACTCTCGGGTTCATCAATGTCCATATCCACACACTCAAGCGATTTTTCAACGTCCATATCAACACTTTCAAGTGGTATGTGCTTTACTGGGACACTATTATCACTTTTAGAATCATTTGATAAGTCTGGAGACATAATCCTATCTGGTGAATGTATTTCGTGAATGTCTCCACTACCTTCTGCACTTGGTGCATTAGATACTTTCAATTTTTGTGCCTCCAACTTTGACAATTCATCAATTTTTTCAGCAATTTTCTTCACCAGAAATTCAGGATCTGTCAGCTGTTCACCAAATTGTTCAGCAGATTCTTGTAACAATCTGAGAGCTTCAGTAAACAATGTCACATTACCAGAATGTTCAACAAGCTTTTGCATTGCATCCGACAACATCGGATCATCAGCATCTGGTTTCTCAGTAACAGGTTCATCAAACTGTTTAGGGGACTGACTAATATCATCAGGATCTGAAAGTTCATTTAGTGTTTTAGCCATATCATCAGGTTCTTCCACAAAGTCATCTTCCATACCTTGAGTCTCATCTTCCTCTGCTGTAACAGAAACTGAAGGCTCTGGCTGTTGTTCTGCGCTTTGATTGTAATAAATTGATGTATCTGGCAAAGACTGATCTGATATTCTTGGATCAGTTCTCTTTAAAGAAATACTACCATAATTTGCTGGATCAGTTTGAATTGCCATTTTTGTTGACAAAGTGTTTTGTTCCTGCACATTGTCCACCTCATTTGTTGACGGAGCTAATTCCAAGGTACTTTCAGGTTTAGAAATATTTACTTTCTTCTTGTAATCACTCAAAGTAAGTTTCTTACGTGTTTTTAAAGTATCATCACTTTGGGGATTATCACTCCTTTGAGTCACAGGGAAATTAACATTCTGTCCTTGATTTAAAGACTGTTGAACCCTTGGATCTAATACATTAAGTCTAGGATCAGGAGGTTGTTGCTGCAGTCTTGGATCTAATGGTCTTTGCTGTCTTCTGGGATCCAATGACATTTGTTGAAGTCTTGGATCTAATGGCACAGACTGCAGCCTAGGATTATTTGGCCTTAACCTTGGGTCATTTGGAACAAAAAGAGGATCACTTAACCTTAGCCTTGGGTCATTTGGTACAAAGTTAGGATCATTTGACCTTAGCCTTGGGTCATTTGGTACAAAATTAGTATCACTTGACCTTAACCTTGGATCATTTGGAACAAAACCAGGATCACTTGGCTTTAACCTTGGGTCATTCAGAATAACATTAGCACTGGTATCAACATATCCAAATCTTGGATCAGTGTATCTAGTATCTAACTGTGTATTTGTTTGTTCTGGTAACTTCAGTGGTGGCAAACTTGTCAATGGTTCTTGTGGTTCACTCTCTTCCTGGCTAGACTCCTGTTGTTCTTCTGATCCAGGCCCAAATGAAGGTTGGTAAGGGTACTCCTCAAACGCAGGATTAGCAGATGATGCCAGAAAACTCAGTTGTGATCTTGGATCATCTGGATCGCTTACCAAGCTGACAATTGAAGCTTGTAGATCTCTGGGAAGAGGACCCAAGGTTAAACGTGGAACACACAGACTTGCATCAACTCCATCACCAGGTTTTGATTTGGAATCCGCTTGAGCAAGCCTCGGATCACGTCTATTCATAATAGACTGGGCTGTGTTTGATTTTGCTGTATCCACTTCTGATGGCCTGGATACAGGTGTAGGGCGTTTGGAGTAGCTGTCTACTTTAATATTTAATGAACGACTAGGGACATTTTCAGCTTTCTCATATGTTAAGACAGCATATGGCAGAACCTGTCTTGGTCTTACTGATGGCTCACAGTCATCTGTATATTCATACAGGTATACCTGTTACAAAATAAAGAACGATTAGAAAGAGCATGTATGGTTTTCTTAAAGATCAAAATATAAGAACCTATTCCTGTATAAAAGCATTTATGTCTCTTTCATTTTAATTATATTTATTTGCTTTTAAAAAAGCCATATCTTTGCAAAGCTCCTTATTTTTTAAACATATTTATAATCTTTTTCCAGAACAAATATCAACAATAAACTTTGGTGACATATTCTATTTAAACATGAGAATATATTAAGAACCCGAATTTACATGTTGTAGAAGTGTAAGAAACAAGAGAAAAATATATGAACACAATGCATATGTGATGTATAAGTGTAGCTAAAGTTGCCATTATGGCTGGTATGGGTATGTGTGGTATATACCTGTGACCTAGCAAGCTGAACACTGAAGTTATCAGTATATCTACCATGGGTATGTGTAATGCATACCTGAGATCTTGAGGGTTGAAAACTTAAAGTTATATCTATGTCTAGCCTGGGTCTATCATATATATCTGTAACCTTGCAGGCTGAAAACTGTACGTTATAATTATGTCTAGCCTGGGTACTAAGTATGTACCTGTAACCTTGCAGGTTGAAAACTAACTTGTATCTATGTCTAACATGAATATACCTGGGACCAAACAAGTTCAAAACTGTTCAATTATATCTATGTCTAGACCAGGTCTGTAGTACATACCTGGGACCAAACAAGTTCAAAACTGTTCAATTATATCTATGTCTAGACTGGATCTGTAAAACATACCTGGGATTGAACAAATTCAAAACTGTTCAATTATATCTATGTCTAGACTGGGTCTATAGTAAATACCTGGGACCGAACAAGTTCAAATCTGTTCAATTATATCTGTGTCTAGACTGGGTCTGTAAAACATACCTGGGACCGAACAAATTCAAAACTGTTCAATTATATCTATGTCTAGACTGGGTCTATAGTAAATACCTGGAACCAAACAAGTTCAAAACTGTTCAATTATATCTATGTCTAGACTGGGTCTATAGTAAATACCTGGGACCGAACAAGTTCAAAACTGTTCAATTATATCTATGTCTAGACTGGGTCTATAGTAAATACCTGGGACCAAACAAGTTTAAAACCGTTCAATTATATCTATATATAGACTGGGTCTGTAGTAAATATCTGGGACCGAACAAGTTCAAAACTGTACAATTATATCTATGTCTAGCCTGGGTCTGTAGTACATACCTGGGACCGAACAAGTTCAGAACTGTTCAATTATATCTATGTCTACACTGGGTCTGTAGAACATACCTGGGACTGAACAAGTTCAAAACTGTTCAATTATATCTATGTCTAGACTGGATCTGTAAAACATACCTGGGATCGAACAAGTTCAAAACTGTTCAATTATATCTATGTCTAGACTGGGTTTATAGTAAATACCTGGGACCGAACAAGTTCAAAACTGTTCAATTATATCTGTGTCTAGACTGGGTCTGTAAAACATACCTGGGACCGAACAAATTCAAAACTGTTCAATTATATCTATGTCTAGACTGGGTCTATAGTAAATACCTGGAACCAAACAAGTTCAAAACTGTTCAATTAAATCTATGTCTAGACTGGGTCTATAGTAAATACCTGGGACCGAACAAGTTCAAAACTGTTCAGTTATATCTATGTCTAGACTGGGTCTGTAGTAAATACCTGGGACCAAACAAGTTTAAAACTGTTCAATTATATCTATGTCTAGACTGGGTCTGTAGTAAATATCTGGGACCGAACAAGTTCAAAACTGTACAATTATGTCTATGTCTAGCCTGGGTCTGTAGTACATACCTGGGACCGAACAGGTTCAAAACTGTTCAATTATATCTATGTCTACACTGGGTCTGTAAAACATACCTGGGACCGAACAAGTTCAAAACTGTTCAATTATATCTATGTCTAGCCTGGGTCTGTCATACATACCTGTGACCTTGAAGGTTCAAAACTGTTCAATTATATCTATGTCTAGCCTAGCCTGGGTCTGTCATACATACCTGGAACCTTGCAGGTTCAAAACTGATCAATTATATTTATGTCTAGCCTATGTCTGTATTGCATAACAATGACTTTGCAGGTTCAAAAAGTTTAAGTTATATCTATGTCTAGCCTATGTCTGTACATTTTTGTAGTACATACCAGTGACCTTATAAGTTGAACATTGAAGTTATCACTTGGTCTGGCCTGAATCTGTGCTATATGACAGTCAAAATTAGGTGTTGGTTCTATATTCTCATCATTGTGTTGTTGGGATAGAGCTTTACACTTTCCAAGTACAATCTGAAAAATACAGCTTCCTTTTAAAGTTTTTTATGCTCTGACTTAAAGGTGTAATCATTTTTCAAAATATTGCATTTATAATATGAAGTTTGACAGTTTAACATTGCAGTAACTTTTCACAAACAAGCATTCAAGAAGCTGTAAACATTCCATTACAAAATATGAAATAAAGTTCAAATTCATTTACTTGAATGTGACACGCCTGTGAAATCTGTTTGCAATGGCAGTTAAATTTACTGGAAGGCATCTGTACTCAATATGAGCCGTGCCATGAGAAAACCAACACAGTGGGTTTGCGACCAGCATGGATCCAGACCAGCCTGCGCATCCGCACAGTCTGGTCAGGATCCATGCTGTTCGCTTTTAAAGCCTATTGGAACTGGAGAAACTGTTAGCGAACAGCATGGATCCTGACCAGACTGCGTGGATGCAAATGTTGGTTTTCTCATGGCATGGCTCATATTATGTATGCAAACTGTAGTACAGCATAACCTCTGCAGAGCAATATCTCACAGAGACACAATTTTGGTACTAAGTCAGCTGCAGACTTTTTGGCATCTATTCTAATACATGTATAACAAATAGAGGAAAACAATGTGTTCTTTTCCTTCATCTATTAATTGAAACAAAAATCTTTATGTATTTTATTAATTATTTTGCCCATAAAAATCAAAGTTTTCTAAAACAAAAATTATCGAAAACAATGTATACAGACATATATCTTCCTGCTTTTCAGGAGTACAAACTTACCTTTGTCAATGCACATGTGTTAAAGTCATAAATTAGTAAACTTTTAACAACTTGCATAATTATGAAATCATCGGAATTAATCAAAAGAAAAGGCAATCATCAAATTAATTCACCGTTTGCTTTAAACTGCTTATGAAAGTGTAATGTTTTCGATATCATCTTTCACTAACCTTTAATCCTAACATAAGTATTTTGTGCACAAGATTACGGAGTCCCAAAGCACTGTCAGGGAAACACTCATGCATGTAAATGTTATTTTCAGATGCATTATCAGTCAATTTACTGTTCTAAAGAAAGCTTGCTGGATTTCCATTGCCGCTATTTACAGTAATGCATACACAATACTGACACAGGATGTGTAACAACTATATTCTCCTTTAAGCAAAAATTACATAGAAGCAAAACAGCAAAGACAGCACACTAAACTATTTGAAAAGCTGTTTATAGATAAACAACAAGAGTGCCAGACTGTCACAAAATACACCCGTCTAAATATTCAGTTACGTATCATAAAGGTAATAATGTTGATGCTGTATGCCTTGTTATCTCAAAAAAAAAAAAGAAGAGTTAATGGAATCAAGGCTTTTGTGAGGTTCCATGTGGGATGAAATTGACAATCAGATCAAAATTGTCTGAATGGACAAAGCTAATTTCGCAGATTTCGAGTAATTCAAAGGCCACAGTCCTAGAGTGCCTGGGGAGATTTTGCTGGTTATCGAACTTGGCCGAGATATTATGCCCACAAACATTGTCACCAAGTTTGATAAATATCGGATGGAATGGCGGACAAGGCTAAATTCACAGTTTTTCAAGTAATTCAAGGGCCATAATCCAAGAGTGCCTGGGGTGATTTGGGTGGTTCTCAAACTCAAAGATATTATGCCCACAAACATTGTCAGCAAGTCTGGTGAAGATCGGATGAAAACTGTTCGACTTAAGAGAGCGCTGACCGCCCAACCATGACAGGTGTTTACTTAATACGCCCCGCTCTTTCAGAGACAGGCGAATAAAAATGAAACATTTGGTTCAGGTGAGCTAAAAAACAATACAGTAAAATACCTTGAAGACCATCAGTGTACATGTTGGCAGTTTCCAACCTTCTGCTAGCTTCAGTTGTACATCAGCATTCCTCCACAAATACACACCCAACTTGCTGTCACCTGGGTAAAAATACCAACTAAATAAACATTGGTTACCACTTTCTGTCCTAACATTTCTGTCCCAACATTAAGTCATCTGACAAAATAACATATATATGTACATGCCAAAGGTTACAACTTCACATCCAGAATAACTTTGTACATTAACATCTTTGCTTCTTGCTTTGATGACACTGGTCAAGCTAACAACTACATACAATTTTTAATTGATTGGGGTTGGTAAAACATTAACAAGAGCTGTCCGTAAGACAACACACTTGACTTTTCTCAGTGCTTGATTCTGTATTAGAGCTTTGCCAGTAAAAGGGGCATAAATCTGTCAAAATTCTAATCAGAGTTATGAGGATTGTTTCTTATCGTGTAGCCTTTGATAGTAAATAACTATTTTAAGTTTCAAGTCAAAAGCTTTGATAGTAACAGAGATATTTGACTTTATCAAAAACTTTAACCAAAAAATTCTAAGTTAAAAGGGGGCATAAATCTGTCAAAATTCAAATCAGAGTTATGGGGATTGTTTCTCCTGGTGTAGACTGTGATAGTAAATACCTATTTTAAGTTTCGAGTCAAAAGCTTTAATCAAAAACTTTAACAAAAAAAATCTTAGTTAAAAGGGGCATAAATCTGTCAAAATTCAATCAGAGTTCCGGGATTGTTTCTCCTGATGTAGACTGTGATGGTAAATAACTATTTTAAGTTTCAAGTCAATATCTCTGATAGTAACAGACAAAACAGAGTAGTCAAAATAATTCGATTAGATTGTTTTATATTTGTGACGGGGCAATCTAAACGTCAAAACTTTAAAGGACCAAAATAATGGAGGACAAATCATAGTACACAGTCATGTAAAGTTATTGGTTTTATCGCTTGTGCATATTGGCGTGTAAATGTTAATAGAGTACAGTACATACATAAGTTTAAATCACTAGAAAATTCGTAATTCTGGATATTATTTCATAATTTTTACATAAATCAATGAGGAATTGAATCCCCTTTCGATATACATGTAAGTTTTATTTGAATTTATGGCCAATTTGTGACATAATCTGTATTTAAACCTATAGCATGTAAAGTGTCAGCAGCGATGAAAATTTCATCGTAAATTGCTTCTGCTATTTTGGTCTTTGGAGTGTTTGACGCCAGTGGGGATATTGCCTATATGAAAAAATTAACTCAATATTTCCTAGGATCGTGTCAAATTTGTTGGACTAGTACCAGAGATATTTGACTTTATAAAAAAACTTTAACCAACAGCGACGCCGAGGCGAGTGCAATAGCTCCACATTTTCTTCGAAAAGTCGAGTTAAAAACACAGTTGAAAGTTGAAGAGAGGCTTACAGCTAGAACTTGTGATGCAACTGTTCCCCTTAATTTTGTCTTATGTTTTTAAAATGCAGCCATAAATGACTGTCTCAAAAAAATATATACTCCATGACAAAATTAGGGAGGTCTACAAACTTAATATGGTGCTCAAATTTACAAATGCAAATTTAAAATATACATAACTGACATTCTTGTTTTTTAAATTAACTTTTACACTAAAACACACCAAGTGAGTTCTGATGTACAGATTTACACCGCAGCCCATCTTTCACCACATACGGTACTATAGTATTGTCCCTCTGCACAATGAAAGCATAATGGTCTGCCAAATCCCTTGCATGTCGTCCTTCCTCTTTCATGTCTGCCTTCTTTGCTCTGTAAATATTCAAAGATTTGTCAGAAGTTAGCATTCCTACTAACATGTGTGAGGGAAATATTTTTAAGATAGTTCTGCACGTTTGATAAACAGGAAGTGATGGCGTAATGTCATTTATCCGGAAAATGTAGAATACGGAAATGAAAACCATTTTATGAAATAATGGCAACCCCCGAGTAAATCTATTACAAAGGCACTGTTACTATCCTTCTACAGTTAAAATATGATATTAAAACATCTGACACACTAAATAATTCAAAATAATGTCTTCACATTAGCTTGAAATGTGAGGCTCACTTTAATCATGGTCAGATATCTCAAAATTAAGCACACAGACCTTAACATTTTATTTCACCACATAATAGACTTATTATTGTTCATTTACAACTGTAAGAAGTTTCATTAAAATCTACATTGTAGAAAATTTCTATTTGCGAAAATGTTACGAAAGTTGTAATTTTCCCATAGACTCCCATTATGAAAAATTGCGTGAGGTCCAAGTTTTTCAATTCAGTCTAGCAAAAAATCAAACACACGACCCTATCTGTTTTATTTGTTGAATTTTCGGAGTATATTTTGAAGTTTTGAGAAAACAGTGTTTAATCAAATTCTACATTGTAGAAAAAAATTGATCCAAACGTGCAGAACTACCTTAAGATTACCTTTCTTTTGTTTTTTTTGCTTCCTCACATGAAAATTCTACACTCAAAACAAGTTATCAAACCAAAAGCAGTGAGGGGTGTGATTCAAAGTCAGCCATCTAAAGCACTTGATCGTGAGGGAACCATTTTAGGATAACAGTGCAGATATAACAACCTGAATGAAGAAGTTGAAAAGCTCAATTAAACAAGTACGATGCTTTAAAGTGAATAAGAATCTGAGGTAAAAAAAATAAAGAATACAGCACCTATAAATAGCTTCTAGTTCTCTGTTCTCCACCAAAGCTGCAGTCTTCAGCCTCCATGCTGTCTCGTAGTCACTAGCAAGGTATGATCTTTTAACAGTATTCACAATCTCAAGACAGTCACGACTTGTCACATCAATTTGTCTCAAGTTATCTGAAAACAGCATAAAATAAAATGTCATTTAAACTGTACCTTTAAACACAGTTTTCAGCAATTGTTTATCTTTATTTCTTTACAAATGGTATTCATTTTCAAAGGGAAACAACTTTTTCGGAGATTCATTTTCAAAGGGAGACAACTTTTTCCAATTATTTTAAGTAATCGTCGAGAAAAAGTTGTCTCCCTTTGAAAATGAATGCCATTTGTGAAGGAATAAAGATAAACAATTGCTAAAAACTGTGTTCAACCTTGTTATGTGAAATTTCACCACTCGCATGCTATTGCAAATGCATCAAAATGAACATGTGTAACAGTTCTTTGAAAATGGTGAGTTTTTAAAGGTGTTCGACTGTCCGGAAGTGGGGCCCCTATAGGCAGTCATTTTCTGGAATTCAATGTTTATATCAGTATACTGACACTTGTTTCGTAAAGTAATCTACACGTTTTACATGCTGTTCAGTTTTCATGTCAAACAACTCTTTCTTTCTATGATCTGGTGTTGTTTGATTTTTGTTTCTCAAGGCCTACTTCTTAACCTTAATCATATATGTAGTGCATTTTTGTTTCTGTATTCTACCTTTTAGCCCAGCAAATACAGCCTATAGTTGAGTTCATACTGAAGAACCATTATAATGACAACCTACATTTAATAGTATAACTGCATCTTGTTTTCTACCTCTGATCTATATTACAGGAAGATATACAGTAATTAACTTGTGAAGAAATACAAAATACAGGTACTGAACTAGAAACAAACCCATGCTGACCCGTGTGGTGTCCCGGTGTAGTTTATTGTGTAACATGACACTGCTCATATTTTACTACAGTCATCATTATATTCATCATTTCAACAAAATATACAACAGTCTAAGCTAATTAATTTTAATAAAATAAAAGAGACTTTAAGGTAAGTGAACATACATAAATGGAACAGAACAAAAGTTGGTGCTAGTTTTTTTTTTTGAGATTTTTTTCTCTTCCTGCTGTCTGTGATGTGTGGCAATCATGACTTAATGTCATTATCTTGAGAACAAGAATAAAATCCAAGACTTGTCATATGAAAACATAAAACTTATTGCCAAAACAACTCTTGTGCTGCCTAAACCAGCTCAGCTTCTATTGTAAAACACTCCCCCCATTTTCCGAAAATGCACTGTGCGCATGACGTACTTTTTGCAAAATTATACTTTTCAAATATGTATGTGTGACATTCACTAAAACTAATAGCAACTGGCATTACGTAACAAGCAATATCAATTTCGCAAATAGTATTAAGCAAACTGCGTTTAGCATACACCAGGGTTCCCACTCTTTTCCGTGGAAATAATTCAAGGACCTTTCAAGGACTTTTCCAGGACATTTTCACAAAATTCAAGGATTAGAGCACCTCGTGGTTCAAAGGTAGTCTAAGCGCCCAAACCTGATCCAGGCATTGTAGGTTCAAGTCCCGTCAGAAGTGAAATTCTTTCACTGCCTCTAAGATCTTTAATAGGTGCTAGAACTTTAAGAAAATAAGCTAGAGCTATCCCTAAAGGGGATGAATACTTCTGCCTCGCTCACTGTCACTTGGTTAAAGTAGTACTGTTTAAGAGACATAATGGAAAATATCAAGGTCCGAGTTATCTCCCCTTTGCTAGATTATCTTGTAATATGAACATCCTCATGTCATATACTACCAGTCTGTAAAGTTTCAACAAAACCCTTCGAATAGTTTAGCGTTAGGTTCACAAGAATCATGGACAGACATAAATGGATAGATGGACAGACTCCAATATACCCCCTTTGAACTTCATCGGTGGGGGTATAATACATGTAAATTTAATTAAACTAAAAAACAGGACTCAATTTTCACCAAGCGTTTAAGACTTTTCAAAGTTGTCAGAAGGTTGCTTTTTAGATTGACTTCTTGTGCTCATCTCTTCACCTTGTGGTTCAATTTTAAGGGTGTTCTGCAATTTGTCAGATGTATTTCAGTCAGATTATAAGCATGTACAATGCAGTCATCTGGCAATACCGATTTATTGTAAAGTTTCAGACTTTTGAGGTCGTATTTTATACTAGCTTCGCCAATTTCTCTCCTTTGTAGGAAAGAAATCATTATTCAAAATGTGCCACGTTTTTCTTTCATCTTAATCACCAGACGCTTGACAAAGAAAGACAACTCCATATAGACTAAGTCGGTGTAACACCACTAAAATCTCAGCTGATGTGAAGAGTTGAAGACGCAAATTTTTCAAGAACAGGGATAGCAGTGCTGGTGTTTCTCTATTTAAATATGTTTGCTTTTTATGTACACTGGCAATATTGTGAGCATGCAGAAAGAACAAAATTCCTGACTTTTTCCAGGTTTTTTGCTCTTTCTTTAAAATTCAAGTACTTTCAAGGCCTTGAAAATGAAATGAAAAATTCATGGACTTTTCCAGTTTTCCAGGAAGCGTGGGAACCCTGATACACTGTAGTTTAAACATATTTTAATGACAAATTGGCAAAAGGGTCAAGCCACAAGTTCTAACAACTTAATTATGGCTCTGCATTGCATATACTGTAAAGATACCGCCCCAGCCTTCCATATAGTTCCTAGTCAAATGAAATGCTGCTTGAAATGTCTTCAAAATGCGTTCTGTATTGCTGAATATGCATTATCAAGTAAGATTTCACATATCAATGTAATGTAGAGCTAGTGTACAATGGTGCAATACCGTTGTTAAATTACAAACAAAGAAAACACCTTTGTGGTTGCAGATCGCCTGGAAATTGATACTGTGTTGATGTTTTCTATTAACAAATGCGGCCTCATCTGGATAACCAGGCAAAATTATTTTAACATGGGTCCCGTCAACACAACCAATTACAGATGGGAACCTTCTGATGGCATAAAATCCACTCACGATTCGTCTGTCGAGGTCTGTCACAGAAAACTACCGGTAGATAAAATGGTCTTTCAGTCCTAACAGAACGTCGGTCACTACCCTCACAACTCGCGAGACGGTAGAAATGTCTATGCCAAAGGTGTCACCAGTAAGTCTCATGTCTGTAAATACTTTGAAACTGTCGAGTTCATCTATCTTACAAAATGAACGGTGGCCATGTTTGAGCAGTTACTTTGTTGTTACCAAGCCCCTGTAGGTAGGTTAAAATTAACTGTGGTTATATCACGGTAATCATGAATGGCATTACTTATACAATCACTTAGCACGTTGGTAACTGGCACTTAGTGTTTACTGTGTGGTTATAAGTATTGTACAATTGGCTGCTGAAGATAATAACCTAGTTGGTTGTAAAAATAGTAGCTTTATTATACAAGAGGGCCATGATGGCCCTATATTGCTCACCTGAGTACCATAGCTCTTAATGATAAGATCAAGTTTTGATATAGATCACATAGGCATACACATTAAATATCATCAGGATAAATATTTTCTTGTAACAGTCCCTTTTGACCTATGGTCAGGGCCAATCTCCATACCAAGTTTGAGGGTCCTAGGCTCAAATGCTGCATTTTTATATTAGCATGACTATTCCTTACCCTGGAAGACTTAAATAACATTTAAAACCAATATCAGTAGAAGCTGCTAACGTATATTCATTTACATAAAAAATAAAGGGAGGTAATTTGTCATAAATTCAGTCAATATTTATCTAAACTGATTGTCCAAGTCCATGTGATGGCATAAATGAAATTTCAGATCTGTACCTTCATTAGTTATGGATATACCCATTTTAATTTGAAACGAAGGGAGGTAATTTGACATAAAATCAGTCCATAGTTACCTACCCAGATTGTCTCAGTCCAACTAATGACAATAATGAAATTTCAAATGAATCCTATAAATACTTACTGAGATAAATCCCATTTTTATTAAAATCAGGGGAGGTAACCATGCATTGGTATATGCATGTAGAAGATACTGAGTACAAGCCTTTACAACAATATATTAGAAAAGTAAGTAAAAGTAGAAATTTCTTACCATGGAAGACATAAATGACGTTTCAAACCAATCTCATTAGAAGCTGCTAGGTATATTCATTTACATAAAAAATAAAGGGAGGTAATTTGTCATAAATTTGGTCAATATGTATCTTCACTGATTGTCCATGTCAATCTAAAGGCATAAATGAAATTTCAGATCAGTATCTTCATTAGTTACGGAGATATACCCATTTTAATTTGAAAGGGAGGTAATTTAACATAAAATCAGTCCATAGTTATCTACCCTGATTGTCTCAGTCCAACTAATGACAATAATAAAATTTCAAATGAATCCTATAAGTACTTACTGATATAAATCCATTTTGATTAAAATCAGGGGAGGTAATAAGATATAAAATAACTCCAAAACCTATGACTGAATCTGACAGATTCATCATGGAATCCAAGATTTATTGTTGTTCAAGAAATTTTGCAAGTGTGTATCAAATCAAACCATAAATGAAGTCTCTAATATGGCTGCAAAAGCCAAAATGGCAAATTTCAGCCCTTTAAGACGCCATAACTCTAAAACCCATGATGGGACCTGGCCAGTTTTCGAAAAGAACTGAGATAGTATGCCAATACAAGTTGTGTGCAAGCTTGATTAATGCTGATGGCAAAATGTGGTCTCTATCATGTTCACAAGCAAAAAATAACAAATTTTGACCCTTTAAGGGGCCGTAACTCTGAACCCATGATGGAATCTGGTCAGTTTTCGAAAGGAACCAAGATATTATGCCAATACAAGTTGTGTGCAAGTTTGATTAAAGCTGATTGCAAAATGTGGTCTCTATTGTGTCCACAAGCCAAAAATGGCAAATTTTGGCCCTTTAAGGGGCCTTAACTCTGGAACCCATGATGGGAGCTGGCCAGTTTTCAAAAGGAACCAAGATATTATGCCAATACAACTTGTGTGCGTTTGATTAAGGCTGACTGCAAAAATGTGGTCTCTGTCGTGTTCACAAGCAAAAAATAGTAAATTTTGGCCCTTTAAGGGGCCATAACTCTGGAACCCATAATGGGATCTGGCCAGTTTTCGAAAGGAACCGAGATATAATGTCAATACAAGTTGTTTGCAAGTTTGATTAAAATTGATTGCAAACTGTGGTCTCTATCGTGTTCACAAGAAATTGTGAACGGAAAATGGGCGATCACAGAAGCTCACCCTGTCACTATGTGACAGGTGAGCTAAAAATAATGTAAATTCAGAGCAAGATACTTTCAACTGTTTTATTAACTTGTTTATACCTTTACTCTCTTGCCTTCTTATTTTTGGCACTTTAAAACTTTTCCCATTTTTGTTTGACATTTTTCCAACTTCATTTCAACACACAACTGAAAAGATAAAAAAAAAATATTAAAAGATAACACATAAAACAAATCATTCAAAGGGCCAAGAAGGCAATTTTATCATTCAAATGAGTTCCACTGCTCTTTATGACAAGTTAAAGGTTCCATAAATTACCTGAAATTACCCTTGACCCCACCCCCCCCAGTGAGACCTTGATCTTTAATTTAGGTAATGAGGGCAGAACATCACCTTACTGAGGCAAACTCTTCTGTCAAATTTAACAAGAGGGCCATGATAGCACATGACATTGGCCAATTGACCTTGAATGCGTCATGCATACTGTATCATAAAAGGCAACAACACACAGCGCGAGATTCGATCTGGCAAAAATCCACTCAAGCCGAATACAGCATCCCAGATCGAGCTACTGTTATAATAACCCTATTGTATAACTTCTCATTTGATTCGATTAATACTAATTTCACAGTAGTAGTTTAGCTGTTTTATTCAACTTCCTGTATCTACTGAACTGATAATGGACTGAAAATCCTTTTTAATATCACATAGTACTGGTATCATTAGCAATCCGCTCCTTGCTTTAAATGCGGAATATGCATACGTTGCTGAATTTTAAATAACACTTTCCGAGTTAGAGCTCATTAAAATATTGAATTTATGAATATTAGGTTTGTCATAAAATTTCCTAGCGATATCCCTTGCTCTTTGTGAAGACATTTTTTGGCATACTAATACAAAATGGAACTCTTTTTCAACTGCATTATTACAAAGTTTACATATTCTTTGCTCTCTGGGTGTGCTATCATATCTACCTCTTTCTATTTCAAAATTATCTAAGATTTGGCTAGTGCATTTCTGAATATTCTAATCATTAAAACATTTAAATATTTTTCATGTTCAAAAGTATTCTTGAACTGCCCGTACGCAGATAATTTAGGGCTACCTTAAATTACTGAGTTCTATTCTTGCAAATATTGGTCCATCAGTTTTTGACAAAAGCTTTAATAAAAACATTTTCATTGTTCACCCATGGGCCATACTAAATATATTCAAACCCATTACTACACAGCATATTTCTTAAACCCATTCACCAATTTGTTTGACCGCTATTGTTTCAAAACAGAGCTCTTTCACTCTGCATTATTGCCATATATCATTATGTTAAGTTTCATTAAATTCTATTCAGAGCTTTTAAAGTTATTATTTGGACACAATAGTGGTCATCTAGTGACCACAGGCAGTCATTCTATAAAGTTTGTGGACTGTAGAATGTAAGTCTTCTTTATTTACCCTTACAGAAGCAAGCCTCTGTGGCGTACATGCTGCGTATTTGCTGTGTATATGCCGCGAACACAGTAGTACGCCAGAGGAGTGCATTTTACATACACCGCATGCCGTGTACATGCCGCGTACTATTTCGACGAGTACACAGCATTTACGCAGGACGTCACTAGTACACTTCAAGTACGCAGCACAGACTCTGAAAATTTAAGGAGTACACTGCATGTACGCAGGAGGGACTTGTACAAGAAAATAGTACACTGCATGTACACCGCAGATACTTTGAAATTTGTGCAGTATACTTCATATACGCGGGAAAGACTTGTACAATTTCTTTTGGCATTTATACTTAGTTTTTTTTTTTATAAGTTAAAGTCTGAAGTAAACTTCATATACGCGGGAGGGACTTGTTCGTTTTCTTTTGGTGTTTATACTTTGAATTTTTTTAGGTAAAAGTCTGAAGTACACTTCATGCAGGAAGGATTTGTACATTTTTTTTTTTTTTTTTGGAAGCAAGAACTTGATTTCCAAGTAACTTTAATCTTAATAGCATAGAATAGTTCAGATTACCGGTATTCTGAACAATGAAAATTTGCCAAACTATTTGCAATGCTCATTTGTGAAGCTTACATCTTAGTGATTTCTGAATTAATCCTGGAGCTTTCTAACTTGGATAATTGAAAAGCCTTATTTGAACTTTGTTGCATTACATTTTGTAATACATGAAATAATTACCAAGATAATGCCTCAACAGCGCCCGAAAGAGAAGAATTAATAGCTCTCACTGTTATTTGAATACTCTTAAGCAAAACACCATTCTATCATGTTTTATAAAGCCTTTAATGCTCATTATGTTAACTCATTAAGGCCTCACCGGATTAAAAAGTTGTTCATCGGATTTGCCACTCGTATATTTTCAGAACGTTTTTGGCTTATTGCGCTCGCCCTATTGGAAAAATCAATCCAAAATTTTTTGGTGCGCTGCTTTTTACGGACGTAAAAGTGTATAGATGCTTATATAATTCCAGTCTCAGATTGTTCTCAGATGGATTTTAACCAAAATAAATACATACTACGCACACATCGTCTATGATAAATCATAACACTTAATTTAGTTGCATTAAAGTTGTTTCCCCTTGATGCAGTTACGCCATTTTCTTCAAATGTTTACCAAATTACATGCTACAAAAATTGATTTATTTCATTGAAAAGTGGATGAAGAAAAGCATACTAATTTATTTGATAACATCAGTCTACATTATTTTGGTAAGGGTAAATACTTATTGATGCATGTCACTTATCTTTTTTCTGTTTTTTTTTCTGTCCAAATGATCAGCATTTGCATACGAAAGTTGGTGGGGTAAGGAATTTACATTATCACAGCAGTTTCACCACAAGAGTACACAGCATGTATGCAGCAGGAGTACACAGCATGTACGCCGCAGGACTCGGGCCAGGAGTGCATAACATGTACGCCGCAGGAGTACACAGCATATACACCGCAGGAGTACACAGCATGTACGCTGCAGGGGTAGTACACTGCAGGCTCATTTGCATGTGAAAAGTGTATGTGCCGCGTACATGCTGCGTACTATTTCCCGCATACTAAATTCCTCCAGCGTACATCCTGTGTACTATGTAGTCCACAGCATGTACGCAGCAAGTAGTACGCGGCAGAGCTCATTTGCATGTCAAAAGTGTACTACAAACGTACTATCGGTGTATATGCGGTGTATATCCTGCGTACTATTTAAAGCCCTTGATTTCAGTACACATCATGTATGCATCATATACACTGTATGTACACAGCAAAAGTACACAGCAGGCCTTTTTCTTCTGTAAGGGTATTGAGCTCAAACTTTTTCAGTATCAATGTTTTTGATACCTTGCCCTTTGACATACTGACCCCAAAAACAATAGCAGTCATATCTGAGCACAGGCAATCATCCCATGATGTCCAAAGATTTCTACAGTCACTGGGCAGAAACAGTTTTCAGTTCAAGGTCACTGTGCCCTTGGCCTTTGACCTACTAACCCTCAAAACAATAGGGGTTGTCTAATGACCATAGGCAAACATCCTTTGAAGTTTAACAACTGTAGGTCAAAGCATTTTTCAGTTACTGAGATGAAAACATTATATTTAGCCACAATAATAATATGACTCTGACCTACTAACACCAGAACCAGCAATGAGCAAAACAATATATCCCCACTTCTTTAAAGAGGGGCATAAAAAGCCCTGTTTACAGATTTGGTGGATCAAACAGTATTTATGTGTTACATGAAAGTCTAACCCAACTCAGTTTGTTTTTCTATTAAACAAAGAAGACTGAAAACTGTGCTATTATGCAACAATTCACTGTTAGTAAGTCACAATTATTGTATACCATAGTGTCAAACATCTTAGCAACACACTGGAAAAGAAGCCACACAAAACAAGCAAGTATCATTGGATGTCATCTAGGATATACATAATAATGCTTGATAACATTGCTCTTGAATGAAATCATCGTTTATCGTTTAGATGCTCTTTACATTGTATTATATCATCCAACTTGGCCCTCATGATATAATTCCTTCACATCTGAGCTTCAAAGAATGATTTTATTCAACGACAAAGCACTGTTTTGGTTATATTTCTTAATACGGTAAAGTTTAACTTTCTTGTTCCTTACTTATATGAGAAAAACACGATAAAAATGCTGTTAATGACCACTTAATGGCTTACATGAACTTATTTTTGTTAAGAAGTTTCATATGGAGTACAAGATCAAACACTGCCATGGTTGCTGTATTTGAATAAAAGAGCTGTCTGTTGACAGCGTGATTGACTTTACGAAGAATTGAGGCAAGAATGGGGTCAAAATATTGCCAGAGATTTTCAGATTTCTAATTTCTATATCAAACAAGAGCTGTCCGTAAGACAGTGTGCTCGACTTTTCTCAGTGCTTGACTCTGAATTAGAGCTTTGCCAGTAAAAAAATTCCAAGTTAAAAAGGGACATAACTCTGTCAAAATTCAAATCAGAGTTGTGGGAATTGTGTCTCCTGGTGTAGACTTTGATAGTAAATAACTATTTTGAGTTTCAAGTCAAAAGCTTTAATAGTAACAGAGATATTTGACTTTATCAAAAAATTTAACAAAAATTTCTACGTTAAAAAGGGCATAATTCTGTCAAAATTCAAACAGAGTTATGGGGATTGTTTCCCCTGGTGTAGACTTTGATGGTAAGTAAGTATTTTAAGTTTCAAGTCAAAAGCTTTGATAGTAACAGAGATATTTGACTTTATCAAAAAATTTAACAAAAATTTCTAAGTTAAAAAGGGGCATAATTCTGTCAAAATTCAAACAGAGTTATTGGGATTGTTTTTTCTAGTTAGACTTTGATGGTAAATAAGTGTTTTAAGTTTCAAGTCAATAACTATGATAGTAACTGAGATATTTGACTTTATCAAAAACTTTAACCAAAAATTCTAAGTTAAAAAGGGGCATAATTCTGTCAAAATTTAAATAAGAGTTATGTGGATTGTTTCACCTGGTGCAGACTTTGATAGTAAATAACTATTTTAAGTTTCAAGTCAATAGCTTTGATAGTAACAGAGATATTTGACTTTATCAAAAAATTTTCTACCATCTAAAAACTTCTACCAATGGCGACGCCGACGCCGACACTGGGGCGAATGCAAAAGAGCCATACCTGAGCCAAAATCCTTGTCCTAGTTATGAAGTCTTGCCTAAATGTGGAGACTCTGGTGGTAAACAGTCGGTCAAAGTCTCAAAGCTATATG
Source organism: Mercenaria mercenaria (assembly GCF_021730395.1). Taxonomy (NCBI): domain Eukaryota; kingdom Metazoa; phylum Mollusca; class Bivalvia; order Venerida; family Veneridae; genus Mercenaria; species Mercenaria mercenaria. The sequence continues at coordinate 71,514,059 of NC_069362.1, forward strand.
TCAAACAGTTTCGATAAAGTACGGACTGGTACGAAAAACTTAAACCGATTTCCAAGTTCAAAAAGGGTAAAACTTCAGCCAAATAGCTTTGATTTGCAAGTTAGAAGGGGCCATAATTTAGACAAAATCTTTGATGGAATTATGTACTCTTGCCTAAAATGGAACATTGTGATGTAACACAAGTGGTGAAAGTTTCAGAGCTATATGTCAAAAGGTTTTGTCAAAATGTGGACTGGTATGAAAAACAAAAACATGGCGTGCCGCCAACGCCGTCAAAGACACCATGGTGAGTAGGTTAGCTCTCTTAATCCTTAGACTAGCTGAACTAAAAATGATATATAATGGCACTAACTGACTATGAATTGACTGAATCTACCAAAGATGCTGCTGATGGCACAATTATAAAAATCTTCATAGCAGGTAAGAAGACCTGAAATGGACAAAAATTAAGCTATTTGACCATTGACCTGAAAATGTGACCTTGACCTTGGACTAGTAAACTGGTTTCTGTGCTTTACATGTTGTCTTAGTGAAGGTTATAACTGATACAAGTTTTATGAAAATCTTCCAAGCATTTAAGAAGATATAGAGCAGACAAAAGGGATGGACAGCCATGCATGAATCAAATAAGCCACCCTATAATACTTTGTATCTAGAGGTATAATAATTTTAGAAGAAGGCTGTCTTTAGGATAAAAAGCTATAAGACTGCCAAACACTACCAAGAACTTGAAATTCAAACTATATTAGTAATATAGTTATCTCCCTTCATGCACATAAAAGTATTTCCCTTTGATTGTCTCCCTTCATACAAAAATATATCACAAATTTGTCCCCCCTTTTACAATTAAAACTAGGCATAGTACTAGAACTTATCTAACCTGTGATTTTAAAAGAAAAGCCACTGAAGGTGGCCCCCAAAATGTTCAGTTATTGCTCAGAAACAGTTTTCAATTTCAAGGTCACTGTGACCTTTTACCTTTGGTCTAATGATCCGCTCAACAACAGGCAATCACCTTATGAAGCATTCCCTAGCTACTGAAACAAATGGTCTACTGACCAACAGGCAAGCCGACCAACAACAAACAAAATAATATACCACCTCTTTATATGGGTCCATAAAAAGATATTACCTAATTGGGCATCTGGCCAGTTTGCATGGTGAAAAAAAGGGGAACAGAAAAATACTATGTGAAAGGGCCATAACTCCCTAAATATCATCTAACCTAAACCTATGTGAAAATACGAACATTCTGTAGACTGAAAACACACAACATTTAACCAAACATTAGGTCACTATCTGTATGAATGTTGAAAAAAGTGATAGAAAAATTTTCCAGATGGACAGACAGTGCAAAAACATGCAACAACCAAATTTTTTTCCAGATTAACTGAGAACAAAAGTGGTTAACTGTCATAAAATATGACAGTCACAGCAACTTACTAGCTGTCAATTTTTTCAGATTCCACTAATTAATGGTATTATTCCACAGCTATAGACTATACACCCAGTTATCGAACTTGGCTAAGATATGCCCATAAACATTCTAACCTTTGATAACATTGGATAATAACTGCTTAAGTTGTCAATTTTCACAGTTTTAATAATGGAAGGACAATAACTCAAGAGTGACTGGGAGTATCTGGCTGGTTATCAAACAAGATATTATGTCCATAAATATTGTGACCATGAAAGGTGAACATTGGATTATAATTAAAGTTAGAAAGTGGACACTGTCAATTTTCGCAATATTTAAAAATTTAAGCGCCAAAACTACAGTGCCTCTAGGACACTCAGGATGGTTACTAAACTTGGCCTCAATATCATGTCGATAAACACACTGACATATTTTGGTGAACAATGCATAAGAACTACTCGTATAAGAGAGCACAGTCTATTTTCACAATTTTAGTAATTCAAGGACCATAACTCTGGAGTCACTAGCACAATCCAGTAAGTTATCAAACATGACAGAGATTATATGCCTATAAACATTGCTGCTAAATTTGAAGAATATTGGATAAGCACCTCAGATTAGAGTGGACAACTTCAGTGGGGGTGATCATATAGTATGTCCCATTTCATGGGATTATAAAATGACCACAAAAAGGAAGGCCATACTGGTGCATCCATTAATTATACAACTTGATAGATTTGTTATATCTTCTTTGGCACAGCCTCATTTATAAAAGAAAATATAAACGGTTAAAAACCTGGGTAAGAACCGCTGATGTGCACATTATATCAGTAAGTTTCAATAAAACCTGTACCTTTTGTTTCCATTAATTTTTGTTTGAAAACATCATAAAATACTCTTAACAAATCTTTTTGATATAACAATATCAAGCTTGCCTTATATAATATAATAATACTAACATGGTATATTTAGCATGTAAATCAAAATAAGCTGACCTAAAAAACCTCTCTATGATTATACTGCTATCTAATACCTGCTGAATCATATAAACTAAAGTTTGTTAAGAATAAAGTATCAAATGTCCCTTTTAATAAAGTAAATTTTCATGATGAAGAGATGCCAATTTGCAAAAATATTTAATAATAACTAAATTTTATTTATTATATTATATTTGTATCATAAATAAATAAATCTAACAAAAAGTACTGGAAAATGACTACACTTTTTACAGCCACATGGTACAAGTACATTTGTAATTCACCCATCATCTGTTGTGTAAGTGAAAATCAGTCATAATTCAAATCTGCAATGGATTATTGACCATCAACAGACTCTATAATGGTTAATACCAGTTCAAATTCTGAAAGGCAAGTCTATGTATTTGTAAGTGTCAACTTTGAACAAAAAGAACTCTCCTTTAAAATGTAATGCCCCTGGGATTTAGCTTTGTATTATAATCAACTTCTATTACACCATGCAGAATTGACCCACAGGCATGTGCAGAAAAAAATGGAGATTTTTTTTATTGTGTGGCCAATCAATAATCATTGTATCGCTATCAATAACAGCAAAATTACCAGTAAATGGATTTTAAACACAGCTTTTAACTTTAAATGACAAATCTATTCAACATATTGCCCCCTACAGGGTTGAGGCTATCTATTTTATGTTCTTCAGTGAAAATACTGAAATTTATAAATGAAATAAAGTTGATATTTTCACTGTTTCAAACAGTAAAAATATTATTTTTACTTTTCACTGGTATGGAACTACACTTAAATGCGAAAGAATATGAATTATAAACAATAGAAAATTCCTTGCAAAATATACTGCAGTAAAGATATAGATGTACAGAAATACTAACAGGATCTTAAATATATACATTCTATCATAATAAAATGTAAAAGAAATCAGGAAACGTAATAGAACTATTTACAGATTTTCTACAAAGATATCCTGATGTCCCGACATTATGATGTCAAGATGTGATGCATGTGACGTTGCCTGGACAAACTGGTTTTAATTTTGTTAAGACCATTAAAAATACATAAAATAAATAGAAAATTTGTTCAGTGCAAGATCTAAATATATTTCACTCATGAACACCATATAATTTACATTTTAACTTGTGACTGCACCACTCATGAAAATATTGCATTAAAGTGTTCACTCGGTGAAATATATTTTGATCTTAAACTAAAACAAACAAATATCCTCTATTTCTCTTTTTTCAAAAGTTAAAAATACAAGATTTTCAAGCAGTTCGCCCGACTTGAATAATCATGATACATGTACCCTAATATACACTCCTTTCACATTCTATAAGAGCACACTGTTTAGTAGATTTATTATAAATCTTCAGAAATGGTCCATTCATACAAATAAATTTGACAGAAAGTATAAAACCATACAGTCTGCAAAAATGACAGCATTTGTTATAGCCAAGTGGTATGAGTAGTTGATTTTAAATAACTTGCCCATCATATGTTGAATTCAAAAAGAAACACTTTCAAATTTTGGCATATAGACATTTTCTGAAAAATATTCTTTAAGTAACAAATACTGAAAACATTTGTCAGGAAGGAGTATAAGTGCAGCTAAAAATTCAACCCAAGATTGCATCAACAGACCTTCACTAGTGAAATGGGCTGTTGGAACTCTTGTGTTGTATGTATCCCAAACATTATAAAGACGTTAGAACAGAATTATTGCTTCTGCATTTGACAAAATACAAAATAATTTTTGTAGTATTTTAATAGTAACAAATTACTCTATGGAGTTTGTAAGACTTGTGAATTTTAGTCATTCTTGTCAAAAATAAATATTAATTTATCAATTTATTAATATACAATTACATAGACCTGTTTCTGCTAAATGGTGGTTTTCTTTGGAAACATGTCATTAAAATAATAAAAAGATACGAAAAATATCCCACTTGCTCGATGAAAAATGTACTCGCCTCTCAAAAGCTTGGACAAATTGAGAAAAATTAAAAAATTTCCAAGGAACTATTAATTGATCTAGAGTGGCCTTATCTTCAAGAACTTTAAAAACACATAATTATGCCTCAATGGAAGTGCATCTGAGTTAACTGGTTTGTACCCTCAACTATACTCTGACATTGTCTAATGCCAAGGAGTTCCGCAGCTTAAGGAGCCTGAACTGTTTCAGCCTAAATGTTACTGTGACCTTGACCAGAGTTTGACCTTCTGACTCCCAACCCATTAGAAATCATAGGCAATAATTATTGCATGACATTGGATCACAGTGGACCCAATCATTCTCCTTATTATTAATCAAATAACATTTTCAGTCTGAAGATCACTGTTGAACTTTGGCGTAAGGAACCTTAAAAGGTCATTTTGTGACCGCCGGTGTAACATAAATACTGACCCCGTTGAAAATAGACCCCATGGGTCCTTTTTCAATGTTGAGAATTAACCCTGTCAACATTTCAAGATAAAATTTTGATCAAAAAGTCCTTTTCCAACTTTGAGAATTGACCTCCCCCCCGCCCTGCCAACATTTCAACATTAAATTTTGATCAATGGAGTCAATTTTCAACGGGGTAAATATTTAATGTTACAAGCAATTGTCTAATATTGTTTGACAACTGAATACTAAAGAGTTCTCCAGCTATCATTTGGAAACCAAGTTTAATTAAGTTTTTCAGTTAATTACATTACTCTACATGCTGTCTAATGTGTTGTTCACATCAGGTTTCCAAATGAAGCCGTTTGAAACATGGTACTTTCTGTACATTGCTAATTTCTTTTAGCATTTTGAAATCATTTAACATGTACTTTAACACTGAAAAATACCAATTTTCTCAAGCAAGTATCTTTTGAATGAAATTTTTTCTCCAACCAGACATTAATTTTGTGTATATATATATATAGATATATATCATAATATATAAATCAAATTTACCTCAGATCAAAAAACTTATTTCAAGTATTCATTACTATTCACTTTATACATAATCAATAAGATTACTTCTTACATAAGAAATTATATACAGGTTGTAATCAACTTTTGTAATCAAGTTTTTGCAGAATTCAGTAAGACAACTGCAGTATATACATAAAACATAAATAAAAGCAAACACTCTTTACATTAGAATCATGCAAGGTGGTACTTCATCTCCCCTAAGTAAATTTTCATTTTGGAATTTTATACTTCATAAAATACTGCCAGATGAGATTTTCTACAGATTGTTGTGTTTGGAAAAATACATTTTGGCTTTGTAAGATATACACTGGCCACGGTCCAGTTCTTCATAGCCGCATTTTAGTTCTAAGTAATAATATTATATAACTTGAAAGAATATGCATTAATGCTATAATAGCAGAAAACAAGAGCTGTCGAAGAACAGTGACACTTGACTATACAACAGCCTTGTCAATTGAATAAATATAAAAGTTGAACAAAATAATTTTGTATAAATGCAAAGTAGAGTTATGGAACCCAAGCACTGCATGTCAGATCATCACAGTGAATAAGTGTGCGAAGGGTCAATACATTCCCATTAGTGGGTACCGAGATTTCAGCTTAAATACAGCAAGAGCTTTCCGTAAGACAGCCAATGCTCGACTATTCGACTATTGTTGTCCCAGAAGCATGAACATTATCCTTAATGTTAGAATATCTAAAAAGTTTCATTCCAGTATCTGCATTAGTTTTGGAGAAAGTAACTTGCATGCAAAACTTTAATTAAGTGCCACGCCGACACCACAGTGTGAATAGATTAGCTCGACCTATTCTTTGAATAGTTGAGCTAAAAACTTAACCAAAAATTACCAAGTCTTAAAAGGGGCATAATTTTGTAAAAAAGCAAAACCGGTGCAATGTAAAGCATTTCATCAATGTAAATAAGTGTGTGAAGTTTCAATCCATTCCCACAAGAGGTTACTGAGATACCTGCTGACATAAATAAACTTAACCAATTACAACACAGTCCAATAATTCTATTCTTTGAATATTCAAGCTAAATAAAGCATTGCTTCGTGAATGTTGCCCATGAATTTCAGGATTTCTGGCAACCTTTATTAATCTCATATTTTATTAGCTTGATATGCAACATATTGTTCAGTGCATATGTTACTCTTAAGACAAATAATCAGTAATTTTAAATATATTCATTATTGGCAACATCAAAAATGGTGGTTCAGCAGTTTTGTTCAGTATTTTTCAAAGAAATAAAATTCCAAAAATTATCTGTTTATTAAGGGGAGGTTACAAAAACAGGCAACATAATCCTTTAAGTTCAAACATGGTAACACAACACAATTTCTTCTTCTCTGATCTGTGAATTCTTCAATAAATCAAAAATAACTTCTAAATTATTGGTAGAAGTTAGCATCTTTCACAATTCATTTGATTAAGTTGTAATTGGTCCGTCAGTTTCCAATTTCAAGTGTTGTACCACACTGATGTCTGTTTTACTTGATCTGTTAACGTCAAACTGTGTTGTTGTCTGTATAGCACTCTTTGCAGTCAAACTTGGAGCATCTCGACACAAAACAGGTTTGAAAATGGAACAAATAGTACAGTTATTTAAAAAAACCATTATAATTTATATTTATACATATTACTGCTTTAAAATGAAGATGATGCGCAGAAGAAAAGGTTCACATATTTGAAATGCCTGCAACTTTTTTAACTGGTTTACTTGTTCCATGTTATTTTATTTTCTGTAATAATCTAATATTAGTCTTTGAAATATAAAATAGCTGGTTATGTGTTTTATATGTTAAACAACATCTAATAAATCTGGTCAGAAGATGATTTAATTAAAGCCAAGCTGAGGTATCTTCCTAAACTAAGTCATACTATACTCACCAGCCATACTGGTCCTAATCAGTTAGCTTTTTCTGAGATTGCTAAACATATTAAAGATTTCATAGTTGTCAGCCATCTTCAGGTATTTGATATCCTAGGCTATACTGGTAGTAATAAACACAGGAGAAATAACTCTTGCAAACCTTTCACATTTGTCCACAAAATACTGAAATGTGCGCAATTGCTTTTCAAACCTAGCTTATAGTGTTGCACAGAGGGTATTTTATACAGTTTTTGATTTTTACGAAATAATGGGTGCAGTTTTGAATCTATACACAATTTTCCATGTATTGGACTGGGGCTACCATTTAATTTTTAATTTTTTACTGATCTTCCTGAAAACATTTAGGAAATCTTCTATAACAAAGAATGAATAAGTCTTATTAACCCTTTAATACCATGCTAGACACGATTGATTCTGCCTTTGCGACCAGTGTAGATCATGATCAGCCTGCACATCCGTGCTGTCTGATCATGATCTGCACTGTTCTCCATTCATTCAGTATATTTTGGTAAGCACACCTTCTAACAGATAATGGTACTGACCAAACTGAAAGATGGACAAGTTCATTATAGAAATTTAGCATGGTAAGGGTTAAAATAATAAAAATAATGTGGCAGCAAAAACGCAATTAGACCACTGTTTCCTGACCAGAAGATTTTTTAAACTTGCAGGAAATGCTGTATAAATATGGAAAAGTGACAAACCCCTCTGGCTGCTAGGTTTTTGACAAAGTGGAATAATTTGAAAGTATAGTCACCAAAGGAACATTTCCGTCAAATTATTTGAAGTAAATTTAGAGACTGTTCTTCCTGTACTTTGATTTTTGTAAAAATATAACAGGATTTATAAATATGTGCACCAGTAACATGTACAAATGTGAACAATGGACTTTATGTATAGAATCTTAGGAATTAATGAAGGACAGTTGAGCTTAGTCATTATACTGATTGACAATGAATGTCAATGACTTTTTGTGATGACTTTGTGTGATGCAGAGAGGTACTTTATAAAGCTATCGATTGAAATCCTCTTGAATCTTGTAAAATAATTACTGAAGTTTGGGCAAAGCTTGCTGTTTTTGCCATTTGCCTGCTGCTAAAAGGATAAATATAAAAGATTTGGTTTATGTTAAATTTACCACTGGTTCTGCCAGTTTATAAATAAGTTCATACAATAAAAATCACGTCAGAAAAATGTGGACAGTTTTGACTGAATAAAATTGTTGGAAAAATTTGATTATATTTATTCTTTATAAATATGAAAATTGCTGTTATCTATGTCAATAAACTGATATTCCCAAACTGCTCCAAACAGGTCATGGTCACAAGATTGTTCCAGTTTACATAACAGTCAGGTATTGAATAAGGGTGCACTTATAGACTGTGTTGTTATAGTGAAGGGGTCGAGTGTCTTGAGATTTAATATCAGAGGTCCTGGATTCAAGTGCCGGTCAGAGCTTAAAATTTACATAAGGTTATGCGACTGTTCCTGGAGCCGGTTGTTCGAAACTTTAACAGTTGATTAAGCTAACAGCCGATTAACTTTTAGATTAATATTTTTACACTTTAGAAAACTTAGCAAAACAAATGTATGACTTAAGGTTTATAAACACTAAAATGTCTTTACAGTAAAATTAAAACATCATACTAGTGTTTCCCACCAAGACTAGTATTTTGAATCAAAATTTAACAGGCTGTTAAAGTTTCAAACAACTGGGCCCAAATGTTCTATATTTTTAGCGAACAGTATCACGGATCATTGTTTAGCAGTCCAGATCACTGCTGAATGTAAAATGAAATATACCCAAACAGAAAATATCCAATATATTATGTCCCTTTGATGTTTCTGCTCTACCTGTCAAAGAAGAGTTAAATTTCCTTGATCATAACCCAGTATATGTAAATATAAAATGCTTATTAACTATACACTTTTAGTTACAATATTATAAATATATTTACTTTGAGAAATATATGGACATTTGCATACATTTCAAAGTTTTTAAACTTCATAACTATGTTTTGAAAAAAATCTATACTATTTCTACAAGTGGATTTCATCAAAATGTTTTATGCAAATCAGGCAGATCATTTTACCAAGTGTTTTTTTTTCAATGATTCAACCTAGTGACCTAGTTTTTCCCCTATATTATAAATATTAAACAGGCAAACATTCTTACCAAGTTTTATGAAGATAAATTACAAAATGTGCCTCTAGACTGTAACAAGGATTTTCTATAATTTAACCTAGTCACCTAGTTTGTGTTATCAGGCATCATACTTTACAACTTGAAACAGGCCTGGTGTAATAAAGGCAAACATTCTGACAACAAAGAATGATGCTCAAGTTGTAACTAGATGATGCTTTTGTAAGAAAGCACATGTCTTCCCAAATGCATAGTAGTAACAGCCAAGAAGTGAATGAGGACAGGAGCAAAAGTCCAAGAGACACCGATGGTTGGCTGCAACATTTACTTCATATGTCAAATCATCCCAAGAAGTTTCAACATTCTGGGCCTAAAGGTTCTCAAGTTATGGATTGGAAACAGTTTTCCATGTTCTGGCACCTGTGACATTGACCTTTGATCGAGTGACCCAAAAATAAATAGGGGTAACCTGCTCTGCATGTCCAATCATCCCATGAAGTTTCAACATTCTGGGGCAAGTGGTTCTCAAGTTATTGATCGTAAAGTGTTTTCTATGTTCAAGCCCCTGTGACCTTGGCCTTTGCTCAAGTGACCCCAAAATCAATAACGGTCATCCACTCTATAATCCTAGCACCCTATGAAGATTTAAGGTTCTGGGTCAAATGGTTCTCAAGTTATTGTTCAGGAACGGTTTTCCAATTTCTGGCCCCTGTGACCTTGATCTTTGATCAAATGACCCAAAACTCAATAGGGTTCATCCATTCTACATTTCCAATCATCCTATGAAGTTTCAACCTTCTGGGTCAAGTGGTTCTTAAGTTATTGATCGGAAACAGTTTTCAATGGTCAGGCCCGTGTCCTTGACCTTTGATCGAATAATCCCCAAAATAATAGGGGTCATCTACTTTGTAAGCCCTATCACCAAATCACCAAATGAAGTTTGAAGGTTCTAGGTCAAATGGTTCTCCAGTTATTGATCGAAAATTAAGTGTGATGGGCAGATGGCCTCTGTTATCTTGACCTTTGATGGAGTGACCCCCAAAAACAATAGGGGTCATCTACTCTATAAGTCCTATCATGCTATAAAGCCTGAAGGTTCTGGGTCAAATGGTTCTCAAGTTCTTTATCGAAAATTGATTTCCATTTTCTGGTCCCCATGGCCTTGACCTATAATAGAATGACCTCAAAATCAATTGGTGTCATCTATCCTGCATGTCTAATCATCCTATGACGTTTCAACTTTCTGGGTTAAGTAGTTCTCAATTAATTGATGGAAAATGGTTTCTATGTTCAGGCCACTGTAACCTTGACCTTTGATTAAGTGACCCCCCAAAACAATAGGGGTTGTCTACTCCATAAGCCCACCACCCTATGAAGTTAGAATGTTCCAGGTAAAATGGTTCTCCAGTTACTGATTGGGAATTTGTGGCTGTGGCAAAAACAATATGTCTCCCATGGGGGGGGGGGGGGGGGGGGCATTTCATCTATATTGACCTCATTTAAATCGTTTTAAGTTAACCTAGATTTCAATCAAAGAGAAATATTCTGACCATTCCACCTACAGTGACCTCATTTAAATCTTTTTTAAGTTGACCTAAATTTCAATCAAAGAGAAATATCCTGACAAAGTTTTATGAAGATCAAGTTGAAATTGTGGCCTCTGCAGAATTTTCAATGCTTTTCCATGTTTTGATGTAGATTTCACAGATGCAAACACTCTGACAAAGTTTGGCATCATACAGTGTTAACTGTTAACAAATTGAAAACTGGTTTACCCGAGGTCAAAAACTAGGTCACTAGGAACCTTGTTAACATACAGACAAACACTGACAAAGGTTTACAAAGATCAAGCAGATTGTTGCCTTTAAAGTGATAAAAAGATTTTCTTGACCCAGTGACCTAAATTTTGACCTCAAGTCTTCCCTTACACTTCATTTATGACAAATACTTACGATAATCAAATAGAAAATGACCTCTAAAGTGTTGACAATTTTTTCATCATTTGACCTAGTGACCTAGTTTATGACCACAGGTAATCCAGTATCTTACCTGACCTAAGTTTCATACAGGCAAATATTATGACAAAAAGTTTTCTGAAGATAAGATCTATAGAAATTTTCACTAAAACAATGTTTTCCTATCAACTGACATAGTGACCAGATGACCCAATAATGTACTAGAAAGGTTTTATTGAGGGTAACAATCTGACCAAGAATGTTAAGTCAAATGAGGATGCATGATGGATACAGAGTGATCACAAAAGCTCACATAGAGCACTTCGTGCTCAGGTAAGAATGTTTGGTTTAATTTTGGGTGCAACACCATTTTTCAACAGTATTTCAGTTATATAACAGCGGGCAGTTAACCTAACCAGTGTTCCTGGATTCTGTACCAGTACAAACCTGTTAATAACCCCCTCGGTAGCCTAGTGGTAGAGCATCTGCTTCGAGTGCGGGAGGGTGTGTGTTCGATCCCCGGCCGCGTCATACCAAAGACGTAAAAAATGGTACTAGTAGCTTCCTCACTTGGCGCTCAGCATTAAGAGGGTAGTGCTTGGACTGGTCAGCCCGGTGTCAGTATAATGTGACTGGGTGGGGTATCATGTCACATGTCTACGGCTTGATACTCCAGTGAGGCAGCACTATAAAGTTGGGCATTGTGCTCACTGCTACAAGTAGACACCGTCGTTTATATGACTGAAAAATTGTTGAAAAAAGACATTAAACCCAAACACACACACACAAGTAATTGCCAATTTCCCCATAAGAATCAGAGATTCAGAATGAATGATTTCAGATACAATATTGTCTTTTATCACATTGTCACGGAGAACATACACTGCACCCGATGATAGAACTCACGACCACCAGAGATCTGTAGATCTGTGCTCTCCCTTCTGAGCCAAACTGGCGGACAGGTAAGTTAAAAACAAAATGGAAGTTATTGTGTCAAAATCTAACACACAAGTTTAACATCCCATATTTAAGCACAACTGCTTTGTCATATACTATTCTTTTTGCAATTAAAACTAACCAAAAAGTGGCAGCTGAACAATGATAATATTGGACTTCTGTCATAATCAAGGATTTGACAATTTTTAAGCATAAATCAAAGAGCTATAAATAAATTGTCTTTTATACTTCTTTGCATAAATTAACCCTCTTTACTTTTGTTTTGCTCTTGCTTGATTTACCACAACACTGCCACTGGCACAATCATAGGTTAGTACATTTTCCAGCACTTGGACGTGGAGGATACCGGGGAAAAATCTGGGTGGAATCACTGAACTTCCAGATATACCTCCAGGACAGTTTCTTCCAATGAAATAAATCTACATCCAAGTGCGATTTTGAACCTACAGTGGCGAGATTCAGGTGTACGCGATTTGACGTATGCAACCTTAACCCCTCATCCCCTAACCCAGTTTATATAGTGGGGGAATAGGATATACTATCAGTTTGTTTAAAGTTAAACTGAAAGTTCACAGTAATATTTCTTCTCAAATTATAATGACTTTCAATTCCCTCACCAGTACAAGAGGAAGGAATATATGCATCATAATGTGACAAGACGGACCTATTTACAACTCTGGCAGCCCTTAATGCGTTTATATCAAAATGATTAAGTAACACATTTTCTACACAAGATGCCAATGTGAGAATTAAAGTTGTTTACTTCCCTTGAAAAGAAGACTCATCAAATATTTGTCATGTCAAATGTCTGGAATCGAGTTTGTGAACTGCGACTTGGACGTGAAGGTTTTTATAACCACTTACGTCAAGTCTACTTATCATCAAACTCTCTGTCATATGTCTGCATACTTACAAAATTGATTGCGTTTGGTGTTCGGTCGCAGTACGGTAAATAACATTTTTGACAACAAAATAGTATAACGCAACACAACACGGTATTGACGAAAACGAGGCTTCCGTTTTTGTAACTTGATTTATTATAAATTCAAAAATGGAGTCATCATTCGACATCAACACTTTTAAAATCATTGATCAGATCAGAAGAGATATCTGTTCGTTGTAAAAAACGTGAAATCAACAAAAACGAAAAAAATCATTTTGTAAGAAATAGCAAAAGTGGAAACACTGTCTTGTCATAGCTGGATCCGCTGGTCAAAATCTGCTCCTATTAAACAATACCACCATTTATTACGCTTACCAAAAACGAGTTCTGTTTCTGTACGCCGTTTCTTTATGGTAATATTTTTTGCTATTGTCCATATAATAATATGTTTAGTCCATATATTTTGATACAGATCTACTTTTATTCTTTCCACTTAGGTAGTTGGCTGTGCAAAAACATTTGTAGCTCGACAATAAAATATTTCAAATTAAGTATTCGTACCATAAATTCTCGACCCTGTACTGTAGGTATCAAGTCAAAACGTCCCCTAGTCAAAACGTCCCCTAGTCAAAACACCCCCCATTTTGGTCAAAACGTCCCCCATTCAGTTTAGAATTTGGTCAAAACACCCCCCTAATATTTTTTGTATTATTCTTAATTGTTTTTAATTAATCCATATATTTTATTATCTTTTCAATTTGAAACTTGTGGATTATGTACTGATAATACACAAAATTGATTTATTAGCACCTAAAATAATGCAATCAACACCTATCAACTATATATGGTTGTGCTTTAATTGAGCTGTGGGCTTAATATTAGTAGGTGTCATAAACCCATTAATCACCAGTAATAAGGTGTGAACATTTGTGAAGGGAAAATCTTTTCTTCTATACAATCAAAATTTGTACAGAATGAACAAAATGCTGATCAGAGTTATAACTTTATTTATAAAACATTAATAAAACATCAGAACAGTCGCAACTGCATATTTACTAAGTAAAAATAACATCATACTATTCATCCACTGTTCTTCACCAAGAAGTCAAATTCACAATATCATATATTATTATTATACCAGATTTGTTGAGTGCTCTTTTCATATGAAATATACGGTCAAGGGCGCTTTACAATTAAACATGTGACATATAGCAGATATGTAGGAAAATCACAAAACATGGCATATGCAGTCATAAAACTGAAACTGAATAATTTGCTGTTCCAGTGTTCGTAGGTAACTCCAGCAGTCAGGGGTGTAACTGTTTCAAGTTATCGCAGTTTATAACCCATTTGAGTTATTGCTTATATTTTCGTAACTTGTTTCAGTTATCATAAAATATTACAAAGCCCTCCTGTGCCAATTCCTCATTTTGAATGTGACTAATGCAATTATTTCCTGAATCCTTGAACTCTTATCTTTCCGGCTATGCAGTAAAAAGATTTACGCAAGGCTGATAAAGTTTTACGCAAAATGTTTAAAGCTATAAAACTCTTAGCATCCCATTATGCTTATCAGGTCATGATCAAACTAAAAGAGAATTTGATTAACCACAGATTGCTACTTATTTCACTGTATAGGTCACTTTGTGAGAACAGCAAAAAGATAGCTGGACGATTTTGTGATGAGGCGGGCTGCTATGTTTTGAACAAGCTGTAGTCTTTTAAGATTTGTTTTCGGTATTACATGCAGCAGCACATTACAATAGTCCATCCGTGATGTTACTAGGGAGTTTACTACACATTTTGTTGCATCAGTTGTTAGATATTTTCTTATGTGACCAATTTGTCTGATCTGACCATAGCACGATCTGGATACAGAGTTTATGTGCTGTTCCATGTCTAGATTTCGTGTCAAGAATATCACAATATTAATTCAAAGTGTTCCAGTTACACAATATCAAGAAGTCCAATTCACGTTTATGCTAGTTAATGTTTTTATCAAAATTATTCCTCATCCTGAACTGTTGTGGTGAGCCTTGGTTTGTAAATGGTGCTCATCTTTTTTAGCAAGGAACTTGCAGACATACCCCCTGTGCGGTAGCTGTAAAAGACATAAGAAACATTTATAGGAGATAGAAATCACAAATTGTGCATAAGTAACTGAAAAAAAATATAGTAAGAAAATGAAATGACTGAAAAGAATGTTAATATTACCTTTTTACACAAACTATAAATAATAATACCTTTTTACACAAAATGCCTTCGGTAACTTACTAGCATTGTAATTCTTGAAATAGTGAAGATAATTACTTCAAATTTTAAGATTTGATAGATAAATGGAAGTTATTAATGAATATTTTGCGATCTTAATTTTGATTTTTGTCACTAATACAGGTTTCCTCATGGAACGGCCCATTTTTCTTTATTATATTATTTCTTTTTAATTCTGGTACTTGTAAATAAATATTTATCGTTTATTTCTCATTTGTATTTACTATCAATTCAATATACAGAATCTGTTGATTGAATTAACACCTATTGTAATCTGTTCCTGTTATAACACATTATCTACTCTGATTGGATTAACTTGACAATGCATTGATTACTTGTATATTTGAATTTGTTTGCTTTTCATAATGTGATTATGATCTGTATATTGTTTTTATTTCTTTCTGACCAGATTTTCAATATTTTATAAAATAAAATAAAGATATTATTAAATGGTAAAAGGTAGTTAATCAGATTTTGGCAGAAAATTACATATTTGCCAAAAAAGTAGTTTGACAATTTGGAATATGGTAAGTATTCCACAAAAGACATTTACTGAAGTCTAGTAATTCAAGAAATCAATAATAATAATAACATGAATATAACTTACCTGTGTCACAGGTTCTGTGTTGCCCGTTGCCACACAAGTCGCAGGCAATGGCATGTTGACGCGGTTTGACTTTGTTCCTACACTTAATGTAAGGACACTTCATTTTTAATAGTTATAACTTTTTTCACATTATTTAATTGTTGTGCAATTATACTTTTAGATACCTGTTTACAAACAGCTTGTTTGATCCATTAACGCTTTGTCTTCATGCAGTTGTAACAATTTCATTTATTATACCTCACTTTTGTCTACAATGATAAAATCCCATTACCCATAAAAGAGATATTATGACTATCAAACACATTTTCAAACTTTTTGCCACGTGACCGAGCGAAAGTGACTGTCAGATCATGTGACCGCGCTGATATTTTGAATGTCATATAAGGGCAAATAACTGCTTCAATGTTTTCAGCCAAATCATGAAATGATTGCCTCCCTTGTACACATATAGTACTGACGTCACTGTTTAATGTGTAAACAGACGATTCAGACAAAAGTTATAACAGTTGAATTAAATGAATTAAAAACTTTTTTTTTTTACTTTTTTATGTACTTAATTTTGTTCGGTATAATAAAATAAATATCATATGGCAGCGTGTGTGACATTGATATTGTCAACCCTCGAAACAGAATGTCACCACTCGGCTTTCGCCTCGGGTGACATTCTAACCTCGGGTTGACAATATCAATGTCACACACGTTGCCATATGATATTTATATATTATAACATAACAACATTATAATTTCATTTAATTTTATTAATAAATAACAGAAACATCACTTTTACACAATATAAACATCAGATAATTTCACAACATTTAACATTCTAAAACTAACGGTTTACAATATTCTAATTAAAATCTATGCATGTAAAACAATATAATGAACATTATAATTTAATAATGTTTACCAAATTAACTTAAATAATATGTATTTACATAAATATAATTTTTAAGGGGGTGTTTTGACCTGGTAATTTTTGGAAGGGGGGTGTTTTGACCAGAAAAGGGGGACGTTTTGACCAAAATGGGGGGTGTTTTGACTAGGGGACGTTTTGACTAGGGGACGTTTTGACTAACATCCGTACTGTATGTTTTCAGTTTATTTGTTGTTGACAGTCTAACATTATTTCTGTGTTTGTAGAACAGTTATTTGTGATTAAATAGATAAGACCAAACATTCCAGTTTCCAGAATTAAATCTTAAAATGGAACAAAAAAAAACGAATGTGGGACTTTATGTACCAGTCCACTTATGTACCAGCCCTTTATGTACCACTTTATGAGACTTTATGTACCACATATAAAATAAAATAAAATTTAAAAAAAATCCAGCATTAATTGATCTCTATGAATTGTTCCTTATTCCAATTTTGTGAAATGCATTGTTAAACTGTTTAATCACTTTAAATATTTAATTTAAGTCAATTTAAAATGTTGGCCCATATTGTTGATTTAATCAACAATTTCACAGTTAATTACAACCAAATTATCACCTATTATCACCTATGCACAATAGGTATATAGATAGAAAGTATAGCTACTATATAATATATGTGGTACATTAAGTCTCAAAGTGGTACATAAAGTAGCTGGTACATAAATGAACTGGTACATAAAGGGTCGCACCCAAAAAAAAACCCATCATAAAAATTCATATATGTCAGGACAACTTTTGTAACTAAGTACTCTTTATCTGTTACCAACACAACTACCAAATTTGTTTTGAGAACTTACAGTAATAACGCCATAAATAAAGTCCAAAAGAAGAGGGGCTTAAAAAGGACCTAGTCTTTACTTCAGAGCCCAAAATCATCCTACAGGTATACGCCGCTTTTCATGGAATTACACGCTAGTGTAGCATTGAAGGTTCCATGTGCCTGCCGTATGAACACATCTGCGGATGTCTCTAAATTGTTTTTTTTGTACTTTTAGCATGTGTAAATGTTGAGTTCTGCTTAACCCGGGGCTAGAGGGCGCGGACGGTAGCATGCATTTTAACTACCGTCCATGAACAGGCTCAATCAAACCGAGTCTGCAACATTTTCATTTTTGTTGTGTTGAGCGACCTGTGGAGTTTCCACTTTTCCTATTTTGTTGATATTACAACTCGTAGGAAGTTGTAAGGGGCACAGATACTTTGGGTTTGGACTAGCTACGACCCTGCATTGGTCTAAAATCCGGTCAAATGCAACAAAAACCATTGAACAACATCATAACTTTAACAGTTCCAAATATAACAATTTAATCAAAATCAATCCACATTTTTAAAATCATAAAAATACCCACTGATCTTTAATTTCTATAAATTCGACCCGATTGGGTGAAGATACTTGTAGCATCCTGTAGAGAAACCCTTTCCCTTCAAGTTGACACCCGTAAGTCTACCTATTTTTGAATATTTAGCAGAGAATCGGCTCTTAATTCAAATTTGATTTTTTTTCTGTTTCATATCTTTATAAATAGAAATTAGAGATCAGTGGGTATTTTCATGATTTTAAAAAAGTGGATTGATTTTGATTAAACTGTTAGTTTTAGAACTGTTATGATGTTGTTCAATGGTTTTTGTTGCAAATTGACCGAATTTTAGACCACTGCAGGGTCGTAGCTAGTCCAAACCCCAAGTATCTGTGGTAAGTGGGGTACAGCCAACTTGCCCATTCCGAACCAGTTTTTAAATTTTTCTTGTTTTATTTCATCAAGTTTATATTCAAAATATAAATTCCATCTTAAAAGCTGGACAAATGTGTCACAATCAAAATAGTATGAAAATAAATTCGAAACAAATTAACAGATTTCTGTAATTGATCAGACTAATACTGTGTGTAATCCGGGTCAAACTCGCCTATTCCGAATCACCACAAATGAACTGAAATGGTCAGAAATTGTCTGAAATGGTTTTCTAATTACTATCAACAACAACATAAAACTACCATCTTGAATCGAAAACTGAAATTATTTTGTGTTAGGAATAGAAATAATCGCCTTTAAGGCCATTGTAAAGTAACTGTTTGGTTTACATCAAAATGGAAATATTGTGTAGGTTACCATTTTACCATTTATACACCATGTCAACAATGAATCTTTGGACAACCCTCTACAGAACTAGAAGCCTAGTAACTAGTAATTGCGGCTTAATCTTAACTATTTACGTCAAACAATGACTATTCAGCTCATGCGCTTGTCACATATATACATATAGTTTGTTTGTTTTGGGTTTAACGCCGTTTTTCAACAGTATTTCAGTCACGTAACGGCGGGCAGTTAGCCTAACCAGTGTTCCTTGATTCTAGCCCGCCCGCTTAGCTCAGTAGGTAGAGCGTTGGTCTACGGATCGCAGGGTCGTGAGTTCGATCCTCGGGCGGGGCGTATGTTGTCCGTGACTATTTGATAAACAACATTGTGTCTGAAATCATTAGTCCTCCACCTCTAATTCATGTGGGGAAGTTGGCAGTTACTTGCGGAGAACAGGTTTGTACTGGTACAGAATCCAGGAACACTGGTTAAGTTAACTGCCTGCCGTTACATGACTGAAATACTGTTGAAAAATGGCGTTAAACCCAAAACAAAACAAAACAAACAAAAAAGTTCCTGGATTCTGTACCAGTACAAACCTGTTCTCCGCAAGTAACAGCCAACTTCCCCACATAAATCAGAGGTGGAGGACTAATGATTTCAGACACAATGTCGTTTATCAAATCGATTGGTGAATGCGAAAGAGTTCTAAGTGCATATAAATAAAGAAGAACTTTTTCGCATTCACCCCTCGAAATAGTCACGGAGAACATACGCCCCGCCCGAGGATTGAACTCGCGACCCCGCGATCCGTAGACCAACGCTCTACCTACTGAGCTAAGCGGGCGTGCTATACCGGCCTCGACAATATGTGCAGAGAAAAATACCCTCGATGTACCCCTAGCTCTGATATATCCTGGTAACACACTCTCACACATACTATAACTATTACATATAGAAATGACAAAATAATCAACTGTATGTGTTACATGTTAAAATCAAATTACATAGATTACATGTTATATACATATAGAAATGACAAAATAATCAACTGTATGTATTACATGTTAAAATAAAACGACATAGATTACATGTTAAACTTTTATAACAATTTACTCTGTTGAAGGTGCAAAGATATTGGTTTATATAAACCACTATATTGTTTAAAAACATGTCTCAATAACAAACAGAATGAATAAAACTTGCCACAACATCCTTCTCAGGCATTATTGAAATATGCTGTTTTAAAACAGTCATGTGAGCAGTCTTGTCCTTTGGTAAATAAAACAGTCACAAGGTATAATTATACATCTGCCCTTTTCTTTAACATGTGACCGTCATGACCATGGGTAAAAATAATTCAATTAATATTTTGGACACATTGAATCAACAATTATTTCTGCAATCTTTAAACAACATGCAGCAGAACAGAACTAAATATGGCATTTGGACATGTTGCAAATATGGATTATGTATGCATAAGACCTAAAAAAAAATTCTTTGTTTCCGGTAACATGCTCAAAAAAATTAGGGTAGGTAGGTTGGAAATTTTTTTTTTTTGGATTTTTTTTTTTATTAAGGGAGACTTTTCGGAATTTTTTTTTTTTTTTCAAAAAATGAATACAAATAAGGGGGTTATGCCTTTAGAGCATCAGTAAGTTGATTTCTAACATCACTGGCCATGTTTAAAGCATAAAAAGTGCAGTTTTGCATCTTTTTGTTAAAAAATCGAAAAGAATATTCTCCAAGGCCATAAAAACATTTAGGGTCGCGCCAAAAATTTAGGGTAGGTCGGGATACCGGAAACAAACAATTTTTTAGCTCGACTATTCATAGAATAGTAGAGCTATTGGACTCGCCCATGCGTTCGCGTCCACGTCTGCATCCGTGTCCCGATTTGGTTAAGTTTTTGTATGTAAGCTGGTATCTCAGCAACCACTTGTGGGAATGGATTGAAACTTCACACACTTATTTACTGTGATAAACTGATTTACATTGCACAGGTTCCCATAACTCTGTTTTGCTTTTTTACAAAATTATGCCCCTTTTTCGACTTACAATTTTTTGGTTAAGGTTTTGTATGTAAGCTGGTTTCTCAGTACTCACTAACGGGAATGGATTGAAACTTCACTTACTTGTTCACTGTCATGATCTGACATGCACAAAGCAGGTCCCATAGCTTTATTTTGCTTTTTTACAAAATTATGCCCCTTTTTCAACATAGAAATTTTTGGTTAAGTTTTTGTATGTAAGCTGGTATCTTAGTATCCACTAATGGGAAAGGATTGAAACTTCACACACTAGTTCACTGTCATGATATGACATGCAGTGCAAAGGGTCAATAACTCAACTTCGCATTTTACAAAATTATGCCCCTTTTTCAACTTAGGATTTTTGGGTTAAATTCTTATATGTAAGCTGGTATCTCAGTACCCACTAATGGGAATGGATTGAAACTTGAAAGTAAATTGTCCACTGTCATGAGCTGTTAAGCACTATGCAGGTTCCATAACCCTATTTTACTTTTTTACTAAATTATGCCCCTTTTTCGACTTCCATATTCATTCAAGCGACAAGGCTGTTGAATAGTCGAGCGTTGCTGTCCTCCGACAGCTCTTGTTTTTTTACGCCCAACTTGAACATATGATTACCATCAATGAGCTATTAGTTAAATAC
This sequence comes from Mercenaria mercenaria, assembly GCF_021730395.1. Classification (NCBI taxonomy): domain Eukaryota; kingdom Metazoa; phylum Mollusca; class Bivalvia; order Venerida; family Veneridae; genus Mercenaria; species Mercenaria mercenaria. The sequence goes on from NC_069362.1 coordinate 71,535,826, forward strand.
ATTAGATATTAAACTAAAACATAACCTATGGTTTTTGTGCCCCCATGAGTGGTGGGGGCATATAGATTTTGTCTTGTCAGTGCATCCGTCCGTCCGTCCGTCCGAAGTTCGTGACGCGCCTAGCTCAAAAAGTATTTGATATAAATTGATTAAACCTTGCATGAGTCTTTATCATGATATGAACTTGCACACCTCCCATTTTTTGTCTGGCTCCGCCCCCTATTTTCTGAGTTATGGCCCCTGAAATAGTCAAAAATGCACATTTTCATCTTGTGATGCGCCTAGCTCAAAAAGTATTTGATATAAATTGATGAAACCTTGCATGAGTCTTTATCATGATATGAACTTGCGCACCTCCTATTTTTCGTCTGGCTTCGCCCCCTATTTTCAGAGTTATGGCCCCTGAAATAGTCAAAAATGCACATTTTCACCTTGTGACGCGCCTAGCTCAAAAAGTGTTTGATATAGATTCATGAAACCTTGCATGAGTCTTAATCATGATATGAACTTGCGCACCTCCTATTTTTTGTCTGGCTCCGCCCCCTATTTTCTGAGTTACGGCCCCTGAAATAGTCAAAAATGCACGTTTTCACCTTGTGACATGCCTAGCTCAAGAAGTATTTGATATAAATTGATGAAACCTTGCATGAGTCTTTATCATGATAGGAACTTGCGCACCTCCTATTTTTCGTCTGGCTCCGCCCCCTATTTTCAGAGTTATGGCCCCTGAAATAGTCAAAAATGCACATTTTCACCTTGTGACGCGCCTAGCTCAAAAAGTGTTTGATATAGATTCATGAAACCTTGCATGAGTCTTAATCATGATATGAACTTGCGCACCTCCTATTTTTTGTCTGGCTCCGCCCCCTATTTTCTGAGTTATGGCCCCTGAAATAGTCAAAAACGCACGTTTTCACCTTGTGACATGCCTAGCTCAAGAAGTATTTGATATAAATTGATGAAACCTTGCATGAGTCTTTATCATGATATGAACTTGCGCACCTCCCATTTTTTGTCTGGCTCCGCCCCCTATTTTCTGAGTTATGGCCCCTGAAATAGTCAAAAATGCACATTTTCACCTTGTGACGCGCCTAGCTCAAAAAGTATTAGATATAAAGATGAAACCTTGCCTGAGCCTTTATCATGATATTAACTTGAGCACCTTCTATTTTTCATCTGGCTCCGCCCCCCTATTTTCAGAGTTATGGCCCCTGAAATAGTCAAAAATGCACATTTTCACCTTGTGACACGCCTAGCTCAAAAAGTATTTGATATAGATTCATGAAACCTTGCATGAGTCTTAATCATGATATGAACTTGCGACCTCCTATTTTTCATTTTGGTCTCTACCCTATTTTCAGAGTTATGGCCCCTGAAATAGTCAAAAATGCACATTTTCACCTTGTGATGCACCTAGTTCAAAAAGTATTTAATATAAATGATTGAAAACTTGCATAAGTCTTTATCATGATATAAACTTGCACACCTCTTATTGTCTGGCTGGCTCCACCCCCTATTTTTAAAGTTATGGCCCCTGAAATAGTAAGATAATGCACATTTTCACCTAATTATGTGTCTAGCTTAAAAAGTATTTGATGTAAATTTATGAAACCTTGCTTTGGTCTTTATCATGATGTATCCTTGCACACTTGGCATTCTTCCTGAGAATCTTAGCATTTATTACAAAGTTATGGCCCTTGAAATAGCCAAAATAGTGGATTTTTTGTTTGTGATGCTCATAGCTCAAAAAGTATACGGCCTAGAATAATGAATCTTTTTCATAAAATGTTTGTTGAGGCTATACCCCATTAAGACTGCAAACATTTGAATTATTTCTCCTTATTTGTGACAAATGTACCAGTAGGGGTGCACACCCTGTGTCCTACAGACACATTCTAGTTTTAAGAATGCACGACAGCTGCTTAAAAGCTTGGAAATGACCACGATTTATAGACTGGTTCGGAATAGGCAAGTTCACTGTATACTGGTTTCAGGTTGTTGTCAGTCTGTCTGTCTGTCCCGACTGTCCGTAGACACAATCTTGAGCAACTTAAAAGATAGAGAGGGCCATCTTATTGTAAAGAGAACAATAGCTTCAATCCTTTAACAATAGATTATAGGGCCAGGGCCCCCTATACAACAAAAGAAAATAAGAAAAGAAATGGCCCTCTATACCATTTCAGTGGCACGTCCGTGCTCACCAACTCTTCTCATCCTCTTGACACATTTAATGAAACTTAACACAAGTGATCAGTAGTAACCCTAGTTGTGTATGGTGCATGTTAGGTTCTTTTAGATAAAAATCTGCACAGATATGGAACTTTGATTTTTGTTAATATACAGTCGAACTTCGATGGCTCGAACTCGAGGGTCCTGTTGAAATAAGTTCGAGTTTTCCGTTGTTCGAGCCATCCAAATGGCGGCCATTTTGAATTTGGGAATCGAGGGCATGATGTGTTACAAACCTTACATCGTAATATATTGTTATATTGTACCTATATGTGTGTATGATACGATGATTTGTAAAAACAAAAGCTGAAATAGTCTTTATTATTTATTTTCAAACATGACATAGATACGAAAAAACATAAATTAAACACTAATATATAATCATAAGAATTTGGTGAAGACAGCATCAAATAAGAAGACATGAATAGCAAACCTTTATGAATCATAGTCCAGTGCAAATATTTTCAAATATAAACGTGTTAAAACGCAAACAATTAATTCACGGACATGTACACAGAAATATTTGAAAAAGTTTGTTGAACTCTAATTTGGAGAGATTTGTACATAGTTCTAACACATGCAATTGAGTTTTTCACATTTGATGATGGCATTATATATTTTGTTTCTAAAGTTTTTTGATCTTATTTTCGTTTTGTTCCTTGCTTTCAAGTAGCCGACTTAGCTATCCCCCCGTTTCCGGGTCCTTTACTTTAAGTTATTCAGCCATGCTAAAGCAGTATGAAATTTAACATCGAATCTCCAGTTTTTATGCAGAAAAAATAAAGACAGACATTGCTCAATTATTTTAAATAATTTTATTCGTATTATTCAAAGCCCATTAAAGCATTGCAGTGAACGAAAGTCACTTTGTTTAATTTGTTTGTCATATACTGACGCTAATTACATAAGCGTGTGAAAATTACGCACGCACCGGTTAAAGGGGAAGCTTGGCGAATGTCAGGTAGAGGTGCGAAAAGAGTTCGAGCGATCCCGGGTGTTCGAAAGATCCAAGTTCGAGCCATTGAAGTTCAACTGTACTATATCCATACAGTCTGCATATGCAGTCTAATGTGCATGCCTTATCTCCATAACCCTTGCCCACAATTTAATGAAACTTCACATAAATGATCGGTACCAACCCTCAGTTGTGCATGATGCATGTTACGTTCTTTGAGATAAATATTATGCAGAGTTGTGGGGCTTAGTTTTTTGTTACTATGCTATATACATGTACATAGAGTCTGCATATATGTAATCTTGTGCGCACCTAATCTCCTGAACCATTGCATACAATTTAATGAAACTTCACACAAGTGATCAGTACCAACCTTACTTGTGCATGGTGCATGTTAGGTTCTTCTAGAAAAAAAACCTCTGCAGAGTTGTGGGGCTTGTTTTTAAGCTCACCTGAGCACAAAGTGCTCAGGGTGAGCTATTTTGATCGCTCACCGTCCGGCGTCTGGCCACACTTTCCTTTAAACAACATCTCCTCCTAAACCACCAGGCCAATTTTGATGAAACTTCACAGGGATGTTCCATGGATGGTCCCCTTTAAAAATTGTTCAAAGAATTGAATTCCATACTGAACTCTGGTTGCCATGGCAACCAAAAGGAAAAACTTTAAAAATCTTCTTCTCAAAAACCAGAAGCCCTAGAGCTTAGATATTTGGTGTGAAGCATTGCCTAATGGACCTCTACCAAATTTGTTCAAATCATGACCCCGGGGTAAAAATTGACCCTGCCCCAGGGGTCACTTGATTTTACATAGGAAAATCTTAAAAAATCTTCTTCTCAAAAACCAGAAGCTTTAGAGCTTAGATATTTGACATGTAGCATTGCCTAGTGTACCTCTACTAAATTGTTCAAATGATGACCTCCGGTTCAAAATTGACCCCGCCACAGGGGTCACTTGATTTTACATATGAAAATCTTCAAAAAATTTCTAAAAATAAACCAGAGGGCCTAGAGCTCAGATATTTGACATGTAGCATTGCCTAGTGGACCTCTACAAAAATTGTTTAAATCATGACCCCCAGGGTCAAAATTGACCCCGCCCCAGGGGTCACTTGATTTTACATAGAAAAATCTTAAAAAATCTTCTTCTCAAAAACCAAAAGCCCTAGAGCTTAGATATATGGTGTGAAGTATTGCCTAATGGACCTTTACCAAGTTTGTTCAAATCATGACCCCGGGGTCAAAATTGACACCGCCCCAGGGGTCACTTGATTTTACATAGGAAAATCTTAAAAAATCTTCTTCTCAAAAACCAAAAGCCCTAGAGCTTAGATATATGGTGTAAAGTATTGCCTAATGGACCTTTACCAAGTTTGTTCAAATCATGACCCCGCACCAGGGGTCACTTGATTTTACATAGGAAAATCTTAAAAAATCTTCTTCTCAAAAAGCAGAAGCCCAAGAGCTTAGATATATTTGACATGTAGCATTGCCTAGTGGACCTCTACAAAATTTGTTTAAATCTTGACCCCACAGGGTCAAATTGACCCAGCCCCAGGGGTTACTTGATTGTACATAGGGAAATCTTCATAAATTTGCTTAAAATAAACCAAAATGTCTAGATCTTAGATATTCGATAATTATGTAACATTGCCTAGTAGACTTCTACAAACTTTGTTCAAATCATGACCCCTGGGGTAAAATTGGCCCCGCCCCAGGGGTTACTTGATTGTACATCGGAAAATTTTCCAAAAAATTTCTAAAAATCATCAGTTTGACATTTGAAACATGTAGCTCTTATTACTCTGGTGAGCGATCCAGGGTCATCATGACCCTCTTGTTTAAGATACAGCCTTGAAATTTTGATGACATACACAGTTTTGCACACCAATCGTAAAACTGAATTTCATTGACCATGAATGTGACCTGCTGACTTCCTGAATATTTCATCATCAGTTTGATCTTTGAAACATGTAGCTCATATTACTCAGGTGAGCGATCCAGGGTCATCATGACCCTCTTGTTACTATACTGTCTGCATATGCAATTTTGTGCATGCCTAATCTCCGTAACTTTTGCACACAATTATGCAATCTTGTGTGCGTCAAATTGCAATATACTTTGTCAGTGTGTGTGGGGGGTACATTCATCACCTTCAGTGATAGCTCCAGTTAATATTTATTAGCAAGTACTAGTTTAACCTCAGTGAAATTTTGCATCAAAGCAATCATTTTGATAGATTTTGTTTAAGAAAACTGAATATATAGGACTTCCATTTTTTTATTTGGATAGATAATTTTTGTTTTGATAATAAAATTATATAGTGATAAAAATAATCGTTTGTTTTATAATCTATTTACAGATAAGCCGGAAGTTTACAAGATCACTGCCATTGGCTTTATTAAGGATGGCACGTAGAGATTTTAATTTTCACAAACATTATTCAAATAGACAAATGAATTTACGTGTGCTTCTTGATATGGATGGTGTTTTGTGTGACTTTGAAGGAGATTTTTTGGAGGCATTTAAACGAAAGTATCCAGATGAACCGTATATAGAGCTTGAAGACAGGGAAGGATTTTGGTTAAGGGAACAATATGAAAAGATGAAACCAGGCAACACAGTATGTTAATATCAGACTTATTAAGTAGGCACTGCAATAATAAATGGTTATCAATGATGAAATTTGCCTAAAGAATTGTAAGTTCAAAAATAACTATGTATTGTAAGACTACTGAAATAATACTTAGTGTTTGAAGTTTTTTTGTCCTTTGACAATATTACATATGTCAGACATTAACATGGGGCCTCTTTGGCCAAGCAGTTAATGTTACTGACTTTGAATCACTTGCCCCTTACTGTTGTGTGTTCAGAACTACTCTTCATATGTAGAAGCCATCCTTCTGGCTCACTGAAGGTCACTGTTTCTACCCTTTAGTGTTTGTGCATGCCTGAAATAATGCCCAGATGGGAACCTTGGGTCTTACTCAACAGTCGAAAGATCAAAATTCAGTGTATGACCTACCATTGTATCAGTGTGATGTCGAAGCCAACAAAAAGCGGAAATGAACATGCATAGAGCTAATTTCTCTTTTGGTGAAGGGATTTGATGCTTGTTTCTGCCAAAATTTCAATAGCGGAAACTTCCCATTTGGGAAACAATCCATGTGTTTTTCCCTACTTCCCAAACAGAAAACTTAATACTGTAAATAGTAATTTGCTTTCCGTTCGGGAAGCAAATGACCATTTTTACTTTGTTCTTTTCATAAGGCTCAGTGCATAAGGATATAATTATATGGTACCATTAAATAAAACACACCGTTTTGATCCAGAGATATTTTTCTAAATTTCTACTGTTCAAATAAATTTTTTATAAGTACATTTTAAGGCATAATCATTTGCTGACAGCAGGCTAAAGGTTAAGGAATTGATAGTGTTGTGATATCTTGTAGTAATAAATAATAAAAAAATACAGATTTTTATTTTTTCAGTTTTGTGGGACTATTTTCATTGTAAATTTATGATATTTTGACAATATTTGATCAGCTGGCATAAGTCATGTTATGCTATACATGTGTAGTTTGTGTCGTTTTGAAATGAATGGAACAAGAATGCATTTAAATTTCAGGCAGTGTGTGCAGCTATCTACAATTCAAGGGGATTTTTCCAGAATCTGAGTGAAATCCCTGGAGCAGTAGATGCTGCAAAGGAAATGGCCAAAATGGAAGGGTTTGTAGTACACATCAACTAATTTGATAAAGGTGGTAGTATTAATCATTGTCAGTTGCATCCTTTCATTGGCTTCTGAAATCTGTTGAAAGCTGTAGTGCAGTCACACAGGAATTTCTAATCACGTTAAAATCACATATCGCTAAATTATTATTTATTCATGCAGAAATTTTACTGTGCAGGTACCCCAAGGTTAGCAATTTCGGCATTGTTAAGTAAACATCAGAGTAGTTAGAAAAAGAAACATGGGAGAGTAGATGGAGGGAGTAATACGTAGCATGAGAAGAAAATGGGCTCACTATATTCTGACACTATAGAATTTGATGACCTTTACACAATTCTATAATTTTGTGAGAACAAGATTTCTGCAGTTTGTGTTTGTAATATTGTGTATTCATTTGTATGTGATTTACAGTTACACACTGGAAGTAAATGTTAACTCATTATATTTCAGAGTTGATGTGTTTGTGTGTACAAGTCCTCTTACTAATTACAAGTACTGCATAAAAGAAAAGGTAAATTGTAATATTTATTTTCGCTTTTTAATTCATCTGAGCTAGAGGTGATCATGATGAGCCTTTAGTTGTGTGGGTTGTTGCCCATCCACAGTTGATTTGTTTACATTGTAGCATGCACATTAATGAAGCAAATGTGTACACAACATAAGTTTTCAAATGACTTTGTTCAAGTTTGATTATTTGTTTTGTAAGTTCTTCACACTGCCAGGTGCTCAAGGGTGACTTCATCCTTTGTAAGCCAATTGTGAGTCTATCAGTCTGCCAACAGTTTTACTACTTGCACATCTTGAGCAACCTACCTGTAACATACACAGAATATACATAGCCACAAGATCTGACATGATTGCTTCAATATCATCAGTTAGTAAAAATTGTTATATTTCACATACTTAACACATGAGCAGTCAGATTTCTTCAGCGGTGTATGGAACTGACACAGAATGCCAGAAGATTTTACTGAAGTTGTTCACAGAAATACTGCTGTAGGAAAATCAGAGTTAAAGCCCTTGAATCAGTCTAAATTGCCTCCTTTGTTTGGGTTAATCTATTAGTAGAGGCAGGTAGTCAGGCATCTGTTGTTCATCATCAACATTTTAACTTAAACATCCCTGAAACTGTTAGTGAGAATTACACCAAATTTGGTCTTTAGCTTCTTAGCAAGGTGCTCTTTATTCAAATGGAGGCACTTGGCCCCTGTAGTGGCTGCTAGAGCTAAAAGTAGTAAAACCAAGGCATTTGAAGAATCTGGCCTTGCTGTCTTCTGACAGCTATTGTTCAAATGGGGTCACTTGACCCTTTGTAGGAGCAGCTAGAGTTAAATAAGAAATACCTTTAAATGTCTTTTTTGAACTGCTTGCTGCGTTCTTCATCAGACTTGGTCTGTAGCATTATTATAAGGTCCTCTCCCAGTTCTGTTCAAATGTTTTAGGGCCACTAGAGATATTTTACTAAAAATAGCTTTTCTTTGATAAGTAATATTGAGGTAGCTTGTAACATAGGTAGTTAATGCATTGAGACCAAAGTTACTTCTTTCAGTTGTGCTGCTTATATCACCAGTGCTACAAAATAGCAAAGGGGTTTTCACTTATAAATTCGGCTAGGATTATGAATGAAACATATGAACTAAATTAGGTACATATGTAGCTGGCTAAAAATATTCAGCGTCAGAGATGTTATAGGCTGTTTCAGATCTCTGAGCTGAAATGAACACCATATTGAAACATAACCAGAAATTGTGCCAGAAATCCATCTCGCTATAATTTCATCAAATCAGATGCCACAGACTCACCTTTTAATACATTTTTTATCCTTTTTGTATCCCCCGACAACAAAGTTGTAAGGGGGGGTATACTGGTTTCAGGTTGTCTGTCTGTACGTCTGGCTGTCTGTCCGTAGACGCAATCTTGTGTGCACCATCTCTCCTTATCCCCTTGACAGAATTTAATGAAACTTCACACAAGTGATCAGTACCAACAGTAGTTGTGCATGGGGCATGTTAGGTTCTTTTAGAAAAAAAATTTGCAGAGTGATGGGACTTTGTTTTTTTGTTACTATACTATATACATAGACACAATCTTGTGCGCACCATCTCTCCTCATCCCCTTGACACAATTTATGAAACTTCACACAAGTGATCAGTAACAACAGTAGTTGTGCATGGGGCATGTTAGGTTCTTTCAGCAACAAAAATTGCAGAGTTATGGGACTTTGTTTCTTGTTAACATACTATGTACATACAGTCTGCATATGCAATCTTGTGTGTTCCTAATCTACCAAACCCTTACACACAATTTAATGAAACTTCACACAAGTGATCAGTACCAACCCTAGTTGTGCATGGTGCATGTTACATTCTTTTAGATAAACATTCTGCATAGTTATGGGACTTTGTTTTTTGTTACTATACTGTATACATACAGTCCACATAATTATGCAATCTTGTGTGCATCAAATTGCAATGTACTGTGTCAGTGCATGCGGGGGGTACATTCATCACCTTTAGTGATAGCTCTAGTTTTTTTATGCGACATAAAATGATAACCGCAACACCATTTGAAAACGAGATATACACAAAAGTTTCAGTCAATAAGTTCATTTAACATAAAAAATGTTGATCTTGATATTCAAAATAAGCCATGTGCTATGAACTTCACATTAAGTCATCAGTTTCTCACAAGAGTCAGTGCACAGATGTTACAGTTTGACGTAGTTAAGTAAACAAATGGTGTTACACCGTAACTTAATGGATGTGACCATCAGAATATAGAAATAGCATCAGTTAAGTTATGGTAGCCAGAACTAATAGGTAGCTTGCTCAGAGACTAAGCTTTTGTTACTTGATTGAAGGTCGGGGTCATTGTTACTAAAAGTAGTAAAATGTTTCTTCTATAGTAATGTCTTTGATAATTTGATTCATAGTGACTTTTCTGGTAAGGGTTACTCACATGATAATTGGGTGTTTATATATACACAATCTCACGATGTTCAAACAGTATATAATGTACTGCACCCATTTTCCTGTGATATTTTTCTCTTTAATGAATATGCTTGTAACCTTTAGTGGTAAGGTCACTGTGATGTCGCTATAGAAACATCCTAGTTCCTACTTTTACTAAAGATAGCTAAATATGTCCAGTAGAGAATGAGATAATTAGACCAAACTGACATCCATTTTCTTCACATATTCTTGTTTTCTTCTTTTTAGGCAAAGAATGCTGTTAGGTCAGGGATACTGATACAAAAATATTGCTTGTATCTTACGTTTTGAAGAACTAACAGAGTTTATACAGGATTAGTTGTAGTTGCAAGCTGCTAGTCCTGCAGACTATCAATTTGTTAAGATTAAAACTGTGGTTAAGTATAGGAAAGATATATCAGCCAAGAGTATTCTTACATCAAATGTATAATGTTAGTAGTAACCATTACAATGTTTTTCAGTTTCACTGGATTGAAAAACATCTCGGAAAACAGTGGTGTGAGAAAATCATTCTGACCAAAGATAAAACAATGGCTAATGGTCATCTCCTTATTGATGACAGACCAAATATATCAGGTAACTATGGTAACATTGTTATATAATGTATTGGTTGGGACAAACTGAATGTGTAAAAAATGATAAACTAGTCTTATCATCAAATCGGTTTTATATATTTTTTTCTTGATTATTTCCTAGATACAAAAATCCAATATTTTTAGGGACTTTTTTTTCAATGGTTGTCAGGTAATCACAATATCGTAGATAGGATTAAAATTTGACAAAAATAGTTATAGAGTGAGAGCTAATTTAGATATGCATAACAATCACAGGTAAGGAATCAAGGACTTTTTCTTTCCCATGACCTTTTTGTCTTGCATTCAATTGTATTGTCTCATAACGCCTTGCGCACTTATTTCAAGAAATTGATTTTATATTTATCATTTCACACTACTCTTTTATGATGGCCTGACTAAAAATGAATTTAACAGTCTCTTTTATATTGGGACCTTCCAGGGAATTTATAGATGTTGTTGATCTGCTAAGATGAATGTTTACCCATTATGTACCTGATATAGTTACGTAATTGTTTTAAAATACTGCTAGAAAGATGACATTGAATATGTATATCATTGTGTAACATTGTTTATTAAAATTTCACCCACTGTAACGCTTTGAAATTATTTTTTTCCGTAAAGATAAGGCTTACCACACTAAGGATTCCATATACAGCTTACTTCTAGATTTTGTTGTTTACCATCGTTATGCATATTTACCTTGACTTAAGAAATGAAAGAATGAAAAAGCCATTTTATTGTTGTTTGTAGGTGCAAATTTTAGTCCTTCTTGGGAGCATGTTGTATTTACGGCTTGTCACAATGTTACAGCTGATATACGAGGTAAGAGAAGGCTAGAGAACTGGAGTGATGGATCATGGAGAGACTTGATCGACGATTTCAAGAAGCGTATAGGATGACACTTAAATGTGCAATAGTTAGTGATAATATTCTGTGATATGGATTATATTTTGAAAAATAGGCTAAGTTAAGTATGCTATAACAGAAAGTACCTTAATTGAAGCAGAATGACAATATGTAATGCTATCAAAAATATTCACTGCTGCTGAATGTGTTTTCACATTTTAATTTACAATTCAAAACTTTATAATCTGAAACTCTTTAAAATCTTTAAGGTACTTCTTGTTTAGCTGTAATTTATTTACTGTCAAATCATTATTATTCATGGGGGATTATTTTCGTGATTGTAACAGACCATTAAGCAAATGGAACTCCCATTAATTTTAGCTTCCAAAGTTAAAATCTCTGAATTCTTAACTCCACAGAATAGCGGTTTTGGCCAAAAGTACAAATTTCATGCCCATGTAATAAAATGATTTCACAGTTACAAGAACTATATATCTTATAAGTTATTAGTTTCTCAGGCATATGTGTTTGAAAGATGTATACAGCAGGACTGCATTTTTTTTGTAGCAAATGACATTACAATGTATAAAAAAATTGCAGGATTTGTGAAGGGTTCATGTTTGTTCCTTCAGATTACCCGAGTATTCTGATTGATGACCATTACATAATTTCTCGGAAAATATGATTATAGCCACATATGACAGTTTCCTTCTAATTGACAGATCTGTCTGAAATTTTGCTCATTTGTTGACTTTGAATAATGAATTAAGAATAACCAATAAAAGGTATAGGCCTTTTCGTTTTCAGTTTGTTGCATGTTGTAATTTTTTTACAAATTCATAACTACCAGAATAAGTGTTGGTAAATCTTCATGAGTTTAAAATAATCTGCAAATATATTGCAATGTACAACACTTGCTTAGAAAAAAAGCATACAAAAGTAGACATTAGGCACAAAAGTGTTCACTCTGAAATTTATGCTAAGCATAAACTATTATTGTTCAGAAGATTGTCAAGTCTTTGACTTTGACTGTTTGAACACCTAAACACTGTGGAACACTTCAAGGCATCTTCTGTATACTCAAACATTACATTTGGAGCATTTTGTCCTGCATTTCTTGCCACACAATGAGCCACGCACTTCTCTTGATGGCTCTGCATAATGATTTATTCCATCAAGTCGGATGTGGTCAGGGATTCTTTTTGACAGTGGACTTATCCGGCCTCTTGGCCTTCCTGGACTTACTACAGGTGTATGTCCTTGGGCAAGCGGCACAGTGACCTGGGCTCGCCTGACACCTAACAAATCTTAATGGTTGCCTTCTTCCTGCCTCTGTTGCGCGGTAAATGTGCAATGTTTTTTGTACCACAAGATCTATACAGTACATGAACACTGGCCACCACCACTTTCTGGATCTGATAGAGATACAATTTTTTTTCAACATTTTGGTCAATTCTATCCACACCTCCTATTGTTTGGTTATAATGCTGAATAAGATATGGTTGCGGAAAGCGAACCCTAGCTCTTGCCTGCTTTGACCACTGTGTTGCTTGCTACAGAGGCTCAACCCCATGACAATTCGACACCATGCTCACTATATTGTTGTCATTCCACCTCACCACTATGAGACCTTTGTGTGTGTCATACCTTTTATCATAGCTCCCTCTTGATGTTTTCACATTGTCCCCCACATTTTTGACTGGGCAATCTTTTATTTCTGTTTGTGCAGATGATTCCTTTGCAAGATTTTCCCATATCTGTAAGCCGGTCCTCAAGTTTCAGAGAGGTAAGTAGGTTATCAAAAGTCAGGTGGTAGGCATGATCTTATTGTAGCTCTGAAAGTAGGGTCATAACTACTGCTCCACCCATTCCAAGGAAGCCAGGATCATAGGTTTGGTGGCCTTTTGTCCCTTGATAGGGCTCAAATTGTGAAACGGAACCAAATGCTGTTGTCAATGCCCACATCTTGTAACTGAACCTAATCAGTTTACCGCGAATGAATTGCTTTGCTCTGTGGCGCCCGTAGTGTGGGATCATACTTTCATCGATTAAAAGGTTTTTCTCTTTCAAGAAGTATAATAAGAAGCGCTCATTCAGCAGACATAACTGTGGTCTCACTTTCTAAATTTGTCATCTCTGTCATGGTTGTTGTTATCACATAGGTGGAAATATCTGACTAATGTGTCTTTATCTGTTCCATGGTATTGCATTACCTAATGCACGTCTTTGTCCCAACTCCAGAACTGCCTCTGTCTTGGTACAGTGTTATAGCCTGATATAAGTAAAATGGCATTTGGAAGACAAAGGGACACCTGTGGTCTTCCTCCACCATTAAAGCTGGAAAGTTGCCATATGACCCATAATTGTGTCGGTGCGATGTTAAACCAAACAAATAAATAAATAGGAAGACCCTTATTACTTGAGGTGAAGTTGAAAATGAATTGTTGTCTTTTGAACCAGCCTACATTATACTTTGTTAATCAATTTTGTCGATCAGGTCATCGTCAAAAAATAAGTTGAAAATGCCATCTGGTGTTTGCAGCATTCGACTTGTGTCTATATTTGGTCCGTGCCAAATGAACGGTCTTTGTCTGGCTCAGGTAGGTCTTTATTTTGCCACTTCCTCTGCACTGGAGCAGGCTGTTTAGGGTGTGGGGTGTGCTCGGACACATGGTGCAGTTTTTATCTAAGGTCTTTGTGGAAGTGCCTGTGATGTTTGAGGGCTCCTGAAAAATAAAATATGACAAGTGTCCCAGTGTAGCGTGGCTGTTGTATATTAAATTCAAGTCAGCAACCAGTCTTTTTTTTCTACAATTTTATTTCTTAAGTTTTTCTGTATAGTTCTTCAAGTTCTACGACATAAATTCATCTAGTTTCAATATAATAAATTCGACATGCGGCATCTGTTGTGCCGCAGACCGCTCTATTTTGTGAGCTGAATTTCTGGCCTTATTAGCTCACCTGAGCCAAGGGCTCATGGTGAGCTTTTGTGACCGCTCAATGTTGGTCATCAGTTGTCCGTTGTGCGACTGTCAGTTTCTAAAAAATCTTCTTCAGAACCACTGGGCGGATTTACACAAAACTTCACAGGAATGATTATTGGGTGGTCCCCTTTCAAAATTATTCAAAGAATTGAATTCCACCCAGAACTCTGGTTGTCATGGCAACAGTAAGGAAAAACTTAAAACATATTATTGTCCAAAACCGCAAGGTGTAGAGCTTCCATATTTGGCATGTAACATCATCTAATGGTCCTCTGTGAAGTTTGTTCAAATTTTGCTGCTGGGATAAAAAAAGGCCCCACCCTTGGGGTCCCAAGTTTTACAGAGACTTATTTAGGAAAAAACATTAAAAATCTTCTTGTCTGAAACCACAAGACCTTGGCCTTTGATATTTGGTATGTAGCGTTGCCTTGTGATCCTCTACCAAGATTGTTCAAATTATTACCATAGGGTGAAAAGAGGCCTCGCCCCGGGGTCCCAAGTTTTACATAGACTTATATAGGAAAAAACTAGGCTTTTGATATTTGGTTTGTTGCATTGCCTAGTGGTCCTCTACCAAGATTATTCAAATTATGCCCCTGAGGTGAAGAGACCCCACCCAGGGGGTCCCAAGTTTTGCATAGACTAATATAGGAAAAAACTTTAAAAATCTTCTTGTCTGAAAGTTCAAGGCCTGGGCTTTTGATATTTGGTATGTAGCAGTGCCTAGTGATACTCTAACAAGATTGTTCAAACTATGCCCCTGGGGTGAAAAGAGGACATACCCCAGGGGTCACTCGTTATATGAGTTATATAGAAAAAACTACTTAAAACATTATCTGATCATATTTCCTAGACAGTTTAACTATAATTACCTGATGACCCCAAGTAGGGGGGTCACTTGACTGACCTTGACCTACTGACTTACTTTTTGGGGTTTTTTTTTAAGATGCAGCCTTTAAATTTGGATGACAGTTTTGCACACTAATTTTAAAACTGACTTTCAGTGACCATGAATTTGACCTACTGGCCTACTTTCTTAATATTTTAGCATCAGTTTGACATTTCAAACCTGTTCACACAACTGGGAAAATACTTTAATGCTTACTTATATTTTAGACTTTCTTACCTGATCTCTTACATTTGTCTATGTAGCTCACATTACTCAGGTGAGCGGTGCAGGATCATCATGGCCCTCTTTTTTTTCTCGGCAGTTGTGGACTGTCATGTTTCAACAATTCAAAAGATTCTTACACTTAACGTATTTGATAGGAGCTTTATTTGGAATACAAAAATATTTCAACATGAAATCAGTTGAAAAGAACAACAAAAAATGCGAAATTTAATAGTGATAAGACAATATAATTGAACGATATGAAAACACAAGAAAACATAGTGTGTGAATATTATCATTGATATTAAACAATACAATCAAAACGTAGTAAAACATAATAATAAGAACATTATTAGGATGAAAATTATTCACTGTTTTGTACAACAGTTCTTGTCTTCCTGGAATGAACAAAAATGAATAACTGTACACGCACGTTCCCGAACTTTTTGTCCCTTTAGAATAAAATTTTACACACATACAATTTTTTTTTTAATACATATTCCTGTGTTGAGCCGAAATCTCACTGATATTCCAACTGAATTTCCCTTGAGAATCAAGGAAACACACTTTTTTGTTGAAATTTTTGAAAATTAGTCGACGCTGTCAAGATCTGGGTACGAGCTGGTGATGGTCAGTGATGCAGGTTGACTTGGCCTTTTTGGTGATGCAGGTTGACTTGGCCTTTTTGGTGATGCAGGTTGACTTGGCCTTTTTGGTGATGCAGGTGGACTCAGTCTGTTAGTTGGGCAGTTAGAGATCATGTAAAGGCAGTGAAGTACATCTGCCCAAAAGTCTGCACTTGCCAGTCTCTGTTGTAATGTTGCCCCTGTGGCGACACGGAAGAGAGTTAGCAAGGTGATACTCTCCCCCTCTCGCAATTTCAATTCTATACCCTTACCTTAAAGCCGTATAAAACCTTACATAAAGGTCCATAAGGGGTGCGATGGCAGCATTGAATGCACCACTGAAGTTTTCCAAGAGTGCAAATGTACAGATGTACCTTCCGTTACTGCATCCTAGACATGATTCTATTGCTATAGAGTTTGACTGTCCAGCAGAATTGTAATAAAATAAGTAATAATGTAATCGGACACTGCATAGTTATTAACCTCTAAATATGACGTTAATCCATGTTAGTGATTTAAAGCACTGAAAAAATGGTGTTACATTCAGTAGCTTCCCAAAATGTATGAAAACAGATAAGAAAAGATTGGTTGATACTGGTCATGTGACTTGAACAAGACATCTGATTGAAAGTAAACTAAAACAATAATATTGTGGAGATAAGCCTGCGGAACCACACATTCTGGTTACATAAATTACTTTATTTACCATAGAATTTATATATTAATATACATGTCATGTGTGCTCTGCTTTTTAGCTCATCTGATTTTTTGAAAAAAAATGATGAGTTATTGTCATCACTTGAGCGGTTGTCGGCGTCGGCGTTGCCTGGTTAAGTTTTATGTTTAGGTCAGCTTTTCTCCTAAACTATCAAAGCTATTGCTTTGAAACTTGGAACACTTGTTCACCATCATAAGCTGACCCTGTACAGCAAGAAACATAACTCCATCTTGCTTTTTGCAAGATTTATGGCCACTTTTGTACTTAAAAAATATCAGATTTCTTGGTTAAGTTTTATGTTTAGGTCAACTTTTCTCCTAAACTATCAAAGCTATTGCTTTGAAACTTGGAATACTTGTTCACCATCATAAGCAGACCCTGTACATCAAGAAACATAACTCCATCTTGCTTTTTGCAAGAATTATTGCCCCTTTTGGACTTAGAAAATCAGTTTTCTTGGTTAAGTTTTATGTTTAGGTCAGCTTTTATCCTAAACTATCAAAGCTATTGCTTTAAAACTTGCAACACTTGTTCACCATCATAAGCTGACCCTGTACAGTAAGAAACATAACTCCATCCTGCTTTTTGCAAGATTTATGGCCCCTTTTGGACTTAGAAAATATCAGATTTCTTGGTTAAGTTTTATGTTTAGGTCAACTTTTTCTCTTAAACTATCAAAGCTATTGCTTTGAAACTTGCAACACTTGTTCACCATCATAAGCTGACCCTGTACAGCAAGCAACATAACTCCATCCTGCTTTTTGCAATAATTATTGCCCCTTTTGGACTTAGAAAATCATTTTCTTGGTTGAGAATTATGTTTAAGGCAACTTTTCTCATGAACTATCAAAGCTATTGCTTTAAAACTTGCAACAGTTTTTCACAATCATAAGTGGACACTGTACATCAAGAAACATAACTCTATCCTGCTTTTTGCAAGAATGATGGCCCTTTTTAGACTTAGAAAATCATGGGTAGGACAATATTTCTATTATACAAAAAAAATCAGATGAGCGTCAGCACCCGCAAGGCGGTGCTCTTGTCTTGTATATCTCCTTACAGATTTGTCAAGGTACTTCTGTCTTCGGTTAGTTACATTCCAAGCGTATAAAGCACAATAGTGGCTGTTGCCAAATAATGTAAGAAGGGCTTTGAAATGTTTAATTGCAACACGATCACGGCCCATTCCAGTCAGTTCAACCCACTCTGTAAATAGGTCAGTTCAGACCATTCATATAAACAAATGCACACATGATAATTTGATGAAAATGTCTTAATATTTTAGTCCAAAACAATCTTCTAATCATTGTAATCAAATGAGGCCACACTGAGAGGAGGCATTTCCTACAATATCTTGTAAAGTCATCCAACTTTCATGTTGCTAGAAGACATGGCATTTGTGTATAATGGGATGTATAGTTCTGCAGTATTTCCACTTTCTTGTGCAATGTGGTAAATTTGGCATGTATTGCCTTATAAGAAGACGTATGTTGATGCTATGTAATGCAAGTCTTGAAAAAACTTAATCATTCAATCCGTAAAGAGCAATGTCTTAATAAATTTACAGAAATGACTTTGCTATGTTTGAAAAAGTAATAGTCATTCTATTAACAGATTATTCTCAACCTTCCAATTAACATCTGACAGAAAATTCTAATCAGTCAGATTAAATGTCTTACTGGCTGAACTAAATATGTAATTCACAAGAGAGATTTATTTATCTAAAAAACTTTCTTACTGGTCCACCATGATCTTACCTCATTTCAACAGTGAACTTTGCATACAACCTACAACTGGCATCAAGACATCTGTGCATAGCTCTGAATGCACATTCAAGAACTCATTTCCTTGAAACAATAATTTCTTGTTTATCTTCTGTGTTAAGTTTGCCGTGATATTCTCAGAGTATCAGAGGACCAGTGTTGTACTTTGTGGATATTTAGCAAAGCCCAATAACTTGTAATGGTTGATGATGATGTTTATATGGATGTATAGACAAGATTTGTCCTTCAGTCAAAATGGACGTCAGCTGTGTGGAACACTCCATAGGAAATCACCACTTCAGCTTGCAGTTAGGTTATCTTCCCATAGACAATCCTAGACTGTACACAGCTCTACACTCCTCCCTGTCCTATTAGAAGGATGTAGTCCATAGACCATGGAAGTATAACATAGTCCCTTTCTCATAAATATGAGGTGTATGGCTTTCCTGTGTTCAGCCAGTACTAGTATTGTACTGCCCACAAGTCTCAAGTCTTCCTCCAAGACATATTTCATGAGCTTATATTCAAACTGTCTATAAAGTCATCTGGAAATGGAACAAATCTAGTTCTCAGTACCCATTTCAGTCTGCTGTGACCTCTTGAACGAAACAAGGAATTTCGCAGTGAGTCAGGTACATTTTCTGCTATTGTCTTTAAATAAATACCTTCTGGCAGCCTCTCAACAGTCAAGTTTTCATAGACCTCTAAACTTTATATAGGACATTTTCCATCACAGGGTATGTTGCATCCACATGGAAACTCTTTGTTGGCATATTTTTTATCTTCAATTCCAAGGCACACAATGTGCAGCCACTGGCCACACATGCAACACTGCACCCAGCAAGGCCTTGTCAGGTGTGGGTTAAACCCGTAGGTGAGAGTGCAGGCTGACATATCACCAAAAGCACACTCTTCTGCATGTGCCCCATATGGGCCAAAGTGGCAGACTGCCGGTGTGACATGGTTGATTGAGGCATACTTGCTTTTAGGTACTGTTGGAACCCACACAAGATGCAAGGTTGACGGATATTTAACATCGTGCAAAGGTGGATCAATTGTTTATACTGTTTGTAATGGTCATCTTTTGCACAGTGTTGTTGGATTGGACGACTCAAAAGATGGGATAGGAGGTGTAGTCTAGTTCCATCTCTAAATGGAAACTGAACAGGTCCCATCAACTCCTCCCTCAACAGCAGCTCTATCTCTTCTGCAGTGGCATTTTGTGAAACAGGTTTCTGCAATTGTGTTGCTGTACTCAACCATAAATGGGTAAGATCCCTGAACTCTTCCAGAATATATTTTGCATATGGCACGATATCTTCCACCATCCTGACCACTGATGACAGACGCAAAGTCATCGCCATGTTCTCAGTGCCATATATTGCTGTAGAGACCACATTGTGAATACAGTTTCCATTGGGAGTGGCACTGAGAACATTCCTCTCTCCAATTGTCATTGGAAGTAACTCCTGTCTCCAGTAATGGCTGCATGGACCATGTTGTTGATAATTTATATTCAATCCTTTGAAGGTTCGAAATTATGGTATCAGACAACCCCCAAAGTTGATCCCAGCTTGTGATCTGCTTCATTGTCTGCAATGACTTTTCATCCCAGCTCATATCTAAATTTCCAAGATGATCTATCTCTTGTCTTACCTTATGAATCCCACATGTAGCATCACTTTTGTCTGCCACACTTTTCTTCTCTTCACAAATTACTTATTAAAGATCGAGTATTATCTTTAACTAAGATCAAACTGTGAACAACAAAATTGACACAAGGTGACACGCTAATTGCTGATAAATAACAAAAAGACGATCACACCTTTAGTTACCAGTTTGAATTGAGAGGCTCATATCATTTTGTTGTTTTCAACCCAGTTGATAATAAGCAGTGAAATCTAGTTCTCAGTACCCATTTCTGTCTGCTGTGACCACTTGAACGAAACAAGGAATTTCGCAGTGAGTCCGGTACATTTTCTGCTATTGTCTTTAAATAAATACCTTCTGGCAGCCTCTCAACAGTCAAGTTTTCATAGACCTCTAAACTTTATATAGGACATTTTCCATCACAGGGTATGTTGCATCCACATGGAAACTCTTTGTTGGCATATCTTTTATCTTCAATTTCAAGGCACACAATGTGCAGCCACTGGCCACACATGCAACACTGCACCCAGCAAGGCCTTGTCAGGTGTGGGTTAAACCCGTAGGTGAGAGTGCAGGCTGACATATCACTAAAAGCACACTCTTCTGCATGTGCCCCATATGGGCCAAAGTGGCACACTGCCGGTACGACATGGTTGATTGAGGCATACTTGCTTTTAGGTACTGTTGGAACCAACACAAGATGCAAGGTTGACGGATATTTAACATCGTGCAAAGGTGGATCAATTGTTTATACTGTTTGTAATGGTCATCTTTTGCACAGTGTTGTTAGATTGGACGACTCAAAAGATGGGATAGGAGGTGTAGTCTAGTTCCATCTCTAAATGGAAATTGAACAGGTCCCATCAACACCTCCCTCAACAGCAGCTCTATCTCTTCTGCAGTGACATTTTGTGAAACAGGTTTCTGCAATTGTGTTGCTGTACTCAACCATAAATGGGTAAGATCCCTGAACTCTTCCAGAATATATTTTGCATATGGCACGATATCTTCCACCATCCTGACCACTGATGACAGACGCAAAGTCATCGCCATGTTCTCAGTGCAATATATTGCTGTAGAGACCACAATGTGAATACAGTTTCCATTAGGAGTGGCACTGAGAACATTCCTCTCTCCAATTATCATTGGAAGTAACTCCTGTCTCCAGTAATGGCTGCATAGACCATGTTGTTGATAATTTATATTCAATCCTTTGAAGGTTCGAAATTATGGTATCAGACAACCCCCAAAGTTGATCCCAGCTTGTGATCTGCTTCATTGTCTTCAATGACTTTTTGATCCCAGCTCATATCTGAATTTCCAAGATGATCTATCTCTTGTCTTACCTTATGAATCCCACATGTAGCATCACTTTTGTCTGCCACACTTTTCTTCTTTTCACAAATTACTTATTAAAGATTGAGTATTATCTTTAACTAAGATCAAACTGTGAACAACAAAATTGACACAAGGTGACACGCTAATTGCTGATAAATAATTAAAAGACGATCACACCTTTAGTTACCATTTTGAATTGAGAGGCTCATATCATTTTGTTGTTTTCAACCCAGTTGATGATAAGCAATGAAATCTAGTTCTCAGTACCCATTTCTGTCTGCTGTGACCACTTGAGCGAAACAAGGAATTTCGCAGTGAGTCAGGTACATTTTTTGCTATTGTCTTTAAATAAATACCTTCTGGCAGCCTCTCAACAGTCAAGTTTTCATAGACCTCTAAACTTTATATAGGACATTTTCCATCACAGGGTATGTTGCATCCACATGGAAACTCTTTGTTGGCATATCTTTTATCTTCAATTTCAAGGCACACAATGTGCAGCCACTGGCCACACATGCAACACTGCACCCAGCAAGGCCTTGTCAGGTGTGGGTTAAACCCGTAGGTGAGAGTGCAGGCTGACATATCACCAAAAGCACACTCTTCTGCATGTGCCCCATATGGGCCAAAGTGGCAGACTGCCGGTACGACATGGTTGATTGAGGCATACTTGCTTTTAGGTACTGTTGGAACCCACACAAGATGCAAGGTTGACGGATATTTAACATCGTGCAAAGGTGGATCAATTGTTTATACTGTTTGTAATGGTCATCTTTTGCACAGTATTGTTGGATTGGACGACTCAAAAGATGGGATAGGAGGTGTAGTCTAGTTCTATCTCTAAATGGAAACTGAACAGGTCCCATCAACTCCTCCCTCAACAGCAGCTCTATCTCTTCTGCAGTGGCATTTTGTGAAACAGCTTTCTGCAATTGTGTTGCTGTACTCAGCCATAAATGGGTAAGATCCCTGAACTCTTCCAGAATATATTTTGCATATGGCACGATATCTTCCACCATCCTGACCACTGATAACAGACGCAAAGTCATCGCCATGTTCTCAGTGCAATATATTGCTGTAGAGACCACAATGTGAATACAGTTTCCATTAGGAGTGGCACTGAGAACATTCCTCTCTCCAATTATCATTGGAAGTAACTCCTGTCTCCAGTAATGACTGCATGGACCATGTTGTTGATAATTTATATTCAATCCTTTGAAGGTTTGAAATTATGGTATCAGACAACCCCCAAAGTTGATCCCAACTTGTGATCTGCTTCATTGTCTTCAACGACTTTTCATCCCAGCTCATATCTGAATTTCCAAGATGATCTATCTCTTGTCTTACCTTATGAATCCCACATGTAGCATCACTTTTGTCTGCCACACTTTTCTTCTCTTCACAAATTACTTATTAAAGATTGAGTATTATCTTTAACTAAGATCAAACTGTGAACAACCAAATTGACACAAGGTGACACGCTAATTGCTGATAAATAACAAAAAGACAATCACACCTTTAGTTACCAGTTTGAATTGAGAGGCTCATATCATTTTGTTGTTTTCAACCCAGTTGATAATAAGCAATAAAAATTGATATTTCATACAAGCCTTTAATTAACTCAATACCGGTAATAATAACAAAATTTCAGTTTGCATACTTTTAAAATTCTATGTGCGCAGCATTAGGTAGTTTTGATCTTTTGTTTAGAAAAAAAAACGTAACAATGTACAGCCTTCATTAAAAAACATTTAACATCTTTAATTAATGAAGTTGATTTTTGCTCCTATTCTACAGACAGTTTCATTTGACAACAGGACATACGTAATTATGTCTCCAGCCATACAGTGGTGTGGGAGACATATTGATTTACTCCTGTATGTGTGTTAGTCTTTCTGTCACAAAGCTTGTCGGCACTCTTTAAATCGAACATTTCTTATCCTATCTTCACCAAACTTGAACAAAATGTGTTTGCCAATAAGTCCTCGGTCTAGTTCGATAACTAGCCAAATTGGCATAGGCACTTCGGCATTCTGGCCCTTAAAACTTGTTTTTATGCCCCCACTTTGGTGGGTGGGGGTGCATATAGATTTGCCCTTGTCCGTCCTTCCATCCGTCTGTGTTGTGTCGCGCCTAGCTCCAAAAGTATTTGACGTAAAGTCGCAAAACTTTACAGGACTGTTGGTCAGCATGTGTAGTTGTGCACCTGGGGTTTCACGTCCAGATTCATTCAGTCTTGTAGGAGTTATGGCCCCTGACTTTGTAAAAATTGGTCATTTTAGTGTTGTGTCGCGCCTAGCTCCAAAAGTATTTGACGTAGAGTCGCAAAAGTTTACAGGAATGTTGGTCAGCATGTGTAGTTGTGCACCTGGGGTTTCACGTCCAGATTCATTCAGTCTTGTAGGAGTTATGGCCCCTGACTTTGTAAAAATTGGTCATTTTAGTGTTGTATGTTATATGTACATTATATATGGTTATTTTTTGCTTTGTTTTTAGCTCACCTGTCATAAAGTGACAAGGTGAGCTTTTGTGATCGCGCGGTGTCCGTCGTCCGTCCGTCCGTCCGTAAACTTTTGCTTGTGACCACTCTAGAGGTCACATTTTTCATGGGATCTTTATGAAAGTTGGTCAGAATGTTCATCTTGATGATATCTAGGTCAAGTTCGAAACTGGGTCACGTGCCATCAAAAACTAGGTCAGTAGGTCTAAAAATAGAAAAACCTTGCGACCTCTCTAGAGGCCATATATTTCACAAGATCTTCATGAAACTTTGTCAGAATGTTCACCTTGATGATATCTAGGTCAAGTTCGAAACTGGGTCACGTGCTGTCAAAAACTAGGTCAGTAGGTCTAAAAATAGAAAAACCTTGTGACCTCTCTAGAGGCCATATATTTCATAAGATCTTCATGAAAATTGGTCAGAATGTTCATCTTGATAATATCTAGGTCAAGTTCGAAACTGGGTCATGTGCCATCAAAAACTAGGTCAGTAGGTCAAATAATAGAAAAACCTTTTGACCTCTCTAGAGGCCATATTTTTCATGGGATCTGTATGAAAGTTGGTCTGAGTGTTCATCTTGATGATATCTAGGCCAAGTTCGAAACTGGGTCATGTGCGATCAAAAACTAGGTCAGTAGGTCAAATAATAGAAAAACCTTGTGACCTCTCTAGAGGCCATATATTTCATGAGATCTTCATGAAAATTGGTCAGAATGTTCACCTTGATGATATATAGGTCAAGTTCGAAAGTGGGTCACGTGCGTTCAAAAACTAGGTCAGTAGGTCAAATAATAGAAAAACCTTGTGACCTCTATAGAGGCCATATTTTTCATGGGATATGTATGAAAATTGGTTTGAATGTTCATCTTGATGATATCTAGGTCAAATTTGAAAGTGGGTCACGTGCCATCAAAAACTAGGTCAGTAGGTCAAATAATAGAGAAACCTTGTGACCTCTCTAAAGGCCATATTTTTCATGGGATCTGTATGAAAATTGGTCTGAATGTTCATCTTGATGATATCTAGGTCAAGTTCGAAACAGGGTCATGTGCGGTCAAAAACTAGGTCATTAGGTCTAAAAATAGAAAAACCTTGTGACCTCTCTAGAGACCATACTTGTGAATGGATCTCCATAAAAATTGGTCGGAATGTTCACCTTGATGATATCTAGGTCAAGTTTGAAACTGGGTCACGTGCGGTAAAAAACTAGGTCAGTAGGTCAAATGATAAAAAAACCTTGTGACCTCTCTAGAGGCCATACTTTTCATGGGATCTGTATGAAAGTTGGTCTGAATGTTCATCTTGATGATATCTAGGTCTAGTTTGAAACTGGGTCAACTGCGGTCAAAAACTACGTCAGTAGGTCTAAAAAAATTTAAATCTTTTGACCTCTCTAGAGACCATATTTTTCAATGGATCTTCATGAAAATTGGTAAGAATTTTTATCTTGATAATATCTAGGTCAAGTTCAAAATTGGGTCACATGAGCTCAAAAACTAGGTCACTATGTCAAATAATAGAAAAAACGACGTCGTACTCAAAACTGGGTCATGTGGAAAGAGGTGAGCGATTCAGGACCATCATTTCCTCTTGTTAAATAGCAACTTACTGTTTTCCCAAAGTTGATCTGTGTCCTTCGTCATGTAGTGGAGGCATCTGTGTCCCATGGACACATTTCTAGTTGTTACTTAACTATTTACATAGAGTCTGCAAAATTACGCAATCTTGCATGTACCTAATCTCCTGAACTGATGCACGCAGCAATTTCATGAAACTTAATATAAGTGATCAATTGTTCCCTAGTTGTGCATGGTGCATGTTAGGTTTGTTCAGAAAAATAAATCTGCACAATTATTATTATTATTATTATTATACTAGATTGATATAGCGCCCTTTTCATGATCAATTTCACGTTCAAAGGCGCTTTACATAGTTCAAATGCAGCCACACAGGGCGCATAATTCATCCTCTACTAGTACAGACACAGAGCGATCTGACCAGAGAGACAGAGTGAGACAAAGCCCCAACGACAGAGAGATCAGAAATCAGATACAGGCTTGTCCAGCTAACTTAGCCCAGCTCGTTTCGAATAGACAGCCTGGTTCTTTAACGTGCCCAGTGTATAGCACTGATACTAGCAAGGATTGCCTGGGTTCCTGAACAGTACAC
Organism: Mercenaria mercenaria; assembly: GCF_021730395.1. Lineage (NCBI taxonomy): Eukaryota > Metazoa > Mollusca > Bivalvia > Venerida > Veneridae > Mercenaria > Mercenaria mercenaria. Next base: position 71,562,012 of record NC_069362.1, read on the forward strand.
CTCTAGTTGGGTGGGAAACACTGAAGAGCGTTTCTGAAAATTCCTGAGTAGCTGCCGGGGACCGAACCCCCAACCTCAGGATTGGAAGCCCAGTGTGCAAACCACTAAGCTATCCGTCCACCCACAATTATGGGACTTTGTTTTTTGTTAAACTGTATACATGCAGTCTGCATATGCAATCTTTTGCACGCCTTTTCTTCCAAATCCATTAACACAATTTAAGGAAACTTTACAGAAGTGATCAGTACCAACCCTAGTTGTGCATAGTGCATGTTATGTTTTTTTTAGATAAATATTCTGCAGAGCTATGGGACTTTTGTTTTTGTTACTGTACTATGTATACATAGAGTCTATATACATGCAGTCCACATAACTATGCAGTCTTGTGTGCCTTAAATTGCAATGCACTGTCAGTGCGTGCTGGGGGTACATTCATCACCTTAAGTGATAGCTCTGGTTGTAAAAGCATAAACATTTTATGCTTACCTAGTGAACCATAAAATCAAATCACACTGTATGCATGCTCTTATTGTAATACAGTTCTGCTTGTAATACAATGGAAACTGTTCTCCACAAGTTACAATGTCTGGAAAAGGTTGATGATTGATGAGAATGGAAATAATTCTTAACTGCAAAGTTCAGATGTTAACTATGCACTTACAACATTGGAAATACACTGTGATGTTTTGGGGTGTTCTCTACATGTCTGTTTGGAGGTGTCCTCGTGTCATCCCTTACATGACCTCTAAAGTAACGTGACATGAAGTTAGACTTTGAGTTGGACCTTGATCTTCTTTGTGGGTATGATATCTCCCTAGACATACAAGGCAGGGATGGGCTTTTTTATGCTGAATACCTGCAATTTGTCAAATGCTATGGAGACGTGGATCTTGAACTTCTAAATGAGCATACACTGTGTTCCCACGATCGCCTGCATTCCTCTTATCCTCTAGATCTTTTGTGGTCTCTTGAAGATGACCTACTTCTGCTCCGACTTATGTGCTTCTTCTTCTTTGAAGTGTAGTTTGAGGTTGGCAATATAGACCTACTGTTTGATTTTTAGCTCACCTGAGCACAAAGTGCTCAAAGGTGAGCTTTTGTGATTGCCGTGTCCATCGTCGTCGTCGTCAACAATTTGACTTTTAATACTCCAGAGGTCACAAATTTGAGCTGATGTTAATGAAACTTGGTCAGAATGTTACCCTCAATATAATCTTGGACTAGTTTGATATTATTTCATCGGGGGTCAAAAACTAGGTCACCAAGTCAAATCAAAGGAAAAGCTTTTTAACAATCTAGAGGTCACAATTTGGGCCCAATCTTAATGAAACTTGGTCAGAATGTTACACTGAATAAAATCTTTGACGAGTTTGATATTGGGTCATCTTGGATCAAAAACTAGGTCACTAGGTCACCAGGTCAAATCAAAGGAAAAGCTTGTTAACACTGAAGAGGCCACATTTATGACTGTATCTTATGAAACTTGGTGAGAGTGTTAATCTTGAGGCTGTATAGGTCATGTTCAAAATGTTAATGTGTTCAGAATGTTAATTTTAGTGATCTTAAGGTCAGGTTTGAATCTGGGTCAAGTAGGATCAAAAACTAGGTCACCAGGTCAAATCAACAGAAAAGCTAGTTTACACTGTAGAGGCCATATTTATGACCATAGCTTAATGAAACTTGGTGAGAGTGTTAATCTTGAGGCTGTATAGGTCATGTTCAAATCTGGGTCTGGTAGGATCAAAAACTAGGTCACTAGATCAAATCAAAGGAAAAGCTATTTAACACCCTAGAGGCCACATTCATAACTGTATCTTCATGAAACTTGGTCAGAATGGTAATTTTGATCATCTTAAGGTCCAGTTTGAATCTGGGCCATGTAGGATCAAAAACTAGGACACCAGGTTTAATCAACGGAAAAGATAGTTTACACTGTAGAGGCCACATTTATGACTGTATCTTCATGAAACTTGTTCAAAATGGTAATCTTGATGATCTCAAGGCCCAGATTGAATCTGTGTCATGTAGGATCAAAAACAAGGTCACCAGGTCAAATCAAAGGGAAAGCTAGTTAACACTGTAGAGGCCACATTTATGACCATATCTTAATGAAACTTGGTCAGAATGTTAATCTTGATGATTTATAGGTCAAGTTCAAATCTGGGTCAGGTGGTTTCAAAAACTAGGTCACCAGGTCAAATCAAATGAAAAGCTTGTTAACACTGTAGAGGCCACATTTATGACTGTTTCTTCATGAAACTTGGTCAGAATTGTTATCTTGATGATCTAAAGGTCCAGTTTGAATCTGGGTCATGTAGGATCAAAAACTAGGTCACCAGGTCAAATCAAAGGAAAAGCTAGTTAACATTGTAGAAGCCACATTTATGACCATATCTTAATGAAACTTGGTCAGAATGTTATTCTTGATGATCTATAGGTCAAGTTTAAATCTGGGTCAGGTGGGGTCAGAAACTAGGTCAAATGAAGGAAAAGTTTGTTAACACTGTAGAGGCCACATTTATGACTGTATCTTCCTGAAACTTAGTCAGATTTTTAATCTTGATGATCTTTAAGTCAAGTTCAAAAACTCGGTCATGTGGGGTCAAAAACTAGGCCATTGGGTCAAATCAAAGGAAAAGCTGGTTAAAACTTCAGAGGCCACATTCATGACCATATCTTAATGAAACTTGGTCAGAATGTTAGGTCAATAGGTCAGGTGAGCCAAACAGGGCCTTCATGGCCCTCTTGTTTATCAAATGTCTGTACATCTTTTGTATTCAGAATAAACAACTGTTGCAAGGGCTGATGAAGAAGGACTTCTCCTGTATCGTCCCAATCAGCTTCTGGCAATAAACCATTTCTTTTCCTTTGATTTCCACAAAGTATACTTTTCTAAAGTTCTATTTTACCAATCCAATTTGAGCTTGGTCCTGAAAAATGTGAAACCTTTATCAGTTTCTATCTTATGCAATAATGTTTAAACATGTATACCCAAAATACTTTTCCTAACTCATGAAAGCCCATTATAATTTTTGAAGTTTTAACAACACTCTTGACAGCAGGTTATACAAATAAAATGAACTATTTAGAGTTCATTCCGGATTTCAGCTGTATATTTAGAATATAACCAAGCTCAAAATAGCTTTCTATAATTGTAAAATTTATTTGGCAAACTTCTGATAACAGGTTGTGGGAATAGAAAGAAGCTTAGGCCTTTATTTTTTAGCTCACCTTGAGCAGGTGAGCTTTTGTGATCGCCCTGTGTCCGTTGTCGTCCGTCCGTCGTCAACAATTTGACTGTTAACACTCTAGAGGTCACAATTTTGGCCCAATCTTAATGAAACTTGGTCAGAATGTTACCCTCAATAAAATCTTGGACGAGTTCGATATTGGGTCATCTGGGGTCAAAAACTATGTCACCAGGTCAAACCAAAGGAAAAGCTTGTTAACACTCTAGAGGTCACAGTTTTGGCCCAATCTTAAAATGAAACTTGGTCAGAATGTTACCCTCAATAAAGTCTTGGACGAGTTCGATATTGGGTCATCTGGGGTCAAAAACTAGGTCAAAGGTCAAATCAAAGGAAAAGCTTGTTAACACTGTAGAGGCCACACTTATGACTGTATCTTCATGAAGCTTGGTCAGAATGTTAATCTTGATGATCTTTAGGTCGAATTTGAATCTGGGTCATGTAGGATCAAAAACTAGGTCACCAGGTCAAATCAAAGGAAAAGCTAGTTAACACTCTAGAGGCCACATTTATGACTTTATTTTCATGAAACTTGGTCAGAATGTTAATCTTGATGATCTTTAGGTCAAGTTCGAATCTTGGTCATGTGGGGTCAAAAACTAGGTCACTGGGTCAAATCAGAGGAAAAGTTAGTTAGCACTTAAGAGACCACATTTATGACCATATCTTAATGAAACTTGGTCAGATTGTTAATCTTGATGATTTTTAGGTAAAGTTTAAATCTGGGTCAGGTGGGTCAAAAACTAGGTCACTTGGTCAAATCAAAGGAAAAGCTTGTTTAACATTCTAGAGGCCACATTTATGACTTTATTTTCATGAAACATGGTCAGAATGTTAATCTTGATGGTCTTTAGGTCAAGTTCAAATCTTGGTCATGTGGGGTCAAAAACTAGGTCACCGGGTCAAATCAAAAGAAAAGTTAGTTAGCACTTTAGAGGCCACATTTATGACCATATCTTAGTGAAACTTGGTCAGAATGTTAATCTTGATGATCTTTAGGTTAGCTTTAAATCTGGGTCAGATGGGGCCAAAAACTAGGTCACCAGGTCAATTCAAAGGAAAAGCTAGTTAACACTGTATAAGCCAACTTTATGACCGTATCTTCATGAAACTTGGTCAGAATGTTAATGTTGATGATCTTTAGATCAGATTTAAATCTGGGTCAGGTGGGGTCAAAAACTAGGTCACAAGGTCAGATCAAAGGAAAAGCTTGTTAACACTCTAGAGGCCACATTTATGACTGCATCTTCATGAAACTTGGTCAGAATGTTAACCTTGATAATCTTTAGATCAAGTTCGAATCTGGGTCATGTGGGTTCAAAAACTAGGTCACCAGGTCATATCAAAGGAAAAGCTAGTTAACACTTTGGAGGCCACATTTATGACCATATCTTAATGAAACTTGGTCAGAATGTTAAGCTTGATGATCTTTAAGTCAAAAGGTCAGGTGAGCGATACAGGGCCTTCATGGCCCTCTTGTTTATTTTTTGGTTTACGAACCGCCAGGATGAAACATGGTGGTAGGAGAAGGGAAAAAAAGTAAAATAAAAATACAGAATCAGAATTTTTTTTCTCCATAGGAAACAGACCTTTGAAAGGAATATGGGTAAATTCTACATAACATCACACAAGCTGCATGTTATAATCTTCTTTCCCATATTTGATGCTTTTTCCTTGGTTATATTTGATTAAAAATGAGCCTTGGGGCTTGTTATAGCTGCTTGAGAAAAAATCTAAAATTGTCTTTGTATTTCTGTAAAATTACATTAATATATAGCTGGGCAGTTAGCTGTAACATTTTTCTTGAAAGGACTTTACTATACATAAAAACTATTCTCACATACTAAATGAGTGGAGACATAGCAGTCATATATTAAACATTGATTGAAATTAATACCTTGTGTTAAAACAACAGATGGGAAGAATCTTATTGCCCACATTTGAGCAACACTGTCAGATCTTACTGGATATGATTTTACACTCAGCAGCTATCAAGCATCTTGGCTGTTTATGGACCCAGTTTGAAACTTAGGGGTACAACTACAGGAGAGATCGTGTTTGTATACAAACCTGTTGTATTTTCTTTTTTTAGCACTGATAATACAGAGATCGGGTGGGCAGACGCCTAGCGTCCATGTTTTTTCGTAAAAAGTGATGTTTTTCTAACGGCTTAAACTTCCTTAAAACACAAATAATATCAATATTTTTTTTGATCAATGGAAAGGTTAAAAAACAAGCAGTTTATTTATAACTTTTAATTATTATTTTGAAGTAAAATAGATCACTTATGAATGCTTAACTTACAATGTTTTTCTAAAAATTTTGAACAATGCTACGCGGCTATTAAAATCATATGTCATTTTAAATGGTAATTCATTTTAAAAAGATAATTGCATAAGAAAATATGAAAATCGTAAGCATTTCAAAACTTTTTGAATTTTTAAAATCCTTAAATCAACAAAAAAGTTATCAAAATTTAAAAATTCCGATCCCATACATAAACAATGTAAAAACAATTGTTTTGCCAACCACCAGATAAACAGGTGTTAATACGTGACATCAAGGCGATCTCTCCTGTATGACAGTGCATGAACTGCACTGTGCCTAATAAGCAATTATCTTTTTAAGTGTTTGGAATAGGAAGTGTCTAGCCATCTTGTAAACAGACACCTAGCCTATGTTCTGCCGGTACATCTGTTGACTGGAAGCCTTGCTTTTCATCTTATGGTTTTCTTGGCATTTGTTAATTTATTTTATGAATAGGCCTAATGTAACACAACAGTTCATATTTGCCATAATCTTTGAAAATTCTGTTAGTTAAACACAGACTGCATATCACCGACAATTGGCCATTTTTCCAGGAAAGCACTATGTCGCAACTTTGAATGTTGTTGCATTTTCATTAAAATAACTTCAAAACTTTGGAAATAATACAGCCGGGGCGCAGCCATTTTTTAAATTAATTGCGTAATAAGCATGCTGATTAGGTGCAGTATATATCAGAAATTTTAATTGGAGGTATACGTCACGCATAAGATATTAAGTTTAAAAATAAAATTATAGGAATTCCTAATGTTGATTTGACTCATTCGCTGGGACGGGTATTCAAAGAACGAGACGTTTTTTTCCTTTTTTGGAATATGCAATGCATTTTTTCTTCTGCAAGCTTTCATGTCATAGCGGAGGAAATAAAAAAATTACGTTTTTCCAATTTTTTTTTTTTTTTCTGAAAACTCGTTTTTTTGAGCGGCAGTTCCATAAACAGAAAAATCAAAAATAAAAGGCCTTAGAGTTTACAACCACACAGATGCACTGTCTAGTAAAATAAATATTAATATATCGCTAATACTACAGAGTGTTAAGGAGATTTTTGCTAAATCAGAATCTTTCACCTACCATGACCGTTTTTTTTCTGTCATTCTTTTCTTCTTTACACTGGTTTTCATCATGTAAAAGGGTTACATATTTATAAGATATCAGTCTTGAATTTTGGGTTATATTCAGTTCAAGATATTTGAATTATTATGTCTCCCACCACACATTGGTGTGGGAGACATATTGATTTACTCCAGTCTGTCTGTCTGTCTGTGTGTCTGTCACAAAGCTTGTCCGCACTCAAGTCGAACATTTCTCATCGGATATTCACCAAACTTGAACAAAATGTGTTTTACCATAAGACCTCGGCCAAGCCTTTTTACTCTTGTCCGCACTCTTTAAGTCGAACATTTCTCATCCGAACTTCACCAAACTTAAACAAAATGTGTTTGACCATGAGACCTCGGCCAGGTTTGATAACTAGCCAAATCAATCCAGGCATTTTGGAGTTACGGCCCTTGCATTACTGAAAAATCTGCCTTTTTACTCTTGTCCACACTCTAAATCAAACATTTCTCATCCAATCTTCACCAAACTTGAACAAAATGTGTTTGACCATGAGACCTTGGCCAGATTTGATAACTAGCCAAATCGATCCAGGCATTTTGGAACGGCCATTGAATTACCGAAAATTATCGACACAATTCTAGTTTTTTGTTTTTGTTTTTTTTTTTACATTTAAAAATCATCTTTCATTTCTCTTATTTGGTCTTTTACTGTCTTCAGCTGTTTTGCTAAATTTAACAAGTTTTCTTCTATTATATCAATGTTTCTTAACGCCACAGCCTAGAAAACAAAGAAACATATCTTTTATGAAAGTAATAAAACTGATGTTTAGCTCATGTGTTATTTTTTAGATAATTCATGAAATATGTGACTTGATATTTTAACGAATGTACTCCTTTTACCGTTTTCAAAATATTCATTCCGGAACCTAGTGGCTAAATAACATATGTGACTTGATGCTACAACTTACAGCCTTTTACATTCATATTCTTTCCAGAAATTAGTGGCTAAATCGCATATGTGACATAATACAGTTGTATATAGTCTTGACATTTTCGAAAAGCCTTGAAAACTTGTTTGCTATAAGTTCTTAAATACACGCTAAAGTAACATGTACGTAAAATCCCTGGATGCCAGGGCACGTCCTGCTTCTCTTCTCTCTCGATTTCTTCCTTTTTTTGTCCCTCAAGGGCGGGGGTAAATAACACCCTCCTCACTTTTTGCAGAAAACAAAATGTGAAAAGGTTTAGAAAGTGTGTCTTTTCATTAAAGTTATGCGTTACAATTGTCTCATTTCTGTTCGCTTAATAAAATTGAAACAACAAAACAGTTTTACTTACAGACCGTTCCCCGAGTGGGGAAGTATCTACCCTGGCATGTTTTTCAATTATTTTTTTTCTCTCCAAAGAGATGACCTGCGGAAAAAGGAAAAAGGTAAAATTTGTTTGTAAATAAAACATTTATGTGGGGAAAAAACTCGATATCTTTACTATTATCAAAAATCTCTTTATTATTTACACCCAATAAATGTTTAAAATCAATAATATAGATTATTTAGAAAAGGAATGAAGGTATTTAACCTTTAGCCTGCTGGCCACAATTTATTCAGCCTTTGTGACCAGTGCAGACTAAGATCAGCCTGCACATCTGTGCTTGCTGATCATGTTCTGCACTGTTCGCTATTCATTCAGTACATTTTAAGTGAACACTCCTTTAAATGATAAGTGGTACTGCCCAAACTGAATGATGGACCAATCCATTTTAGAAATTTAGCAGGGTAAAGGTTAACTTAAGTTGTTTTTTCTACATAATGATTTCCTTTGTCTGAAAAAAAAAAATGCATACAGTTAGATTAGATTTCATACCCATATCATGTGCGGACTATATTGCATTATGTTTTTGCGTAAAATACTAACTGGTAATTCGCTGGAAGATTTTTGTTAGCTTTTTTGAACACCGATACTTATGCAAATGACTCTTACGTATTTCGTACCACATAGCGGGCTTATTCCGAGTGCCTGTCTCAAGAAAACGGACAAAAGTGTACATCTTTGTGTAAAACTTATTACTGATGTATAATATTATAATGTATTTTCTGCTGTATTCAACATTTGTGTTTGTGTGTGTTTTTTAAAAAAAAAAATAAAATAAAAGTATAAAATGCTGTTGTGTTGTATCAGTGGATTCAAACAAAATCAAGCAATATTTCACGATTTTATTCAATAAAAGTTGTCACACTGTTTCAAATATTACAATAAGTTGGCACACTATATCTTTTAGAAAATATTTACAAACTCACGTAACAGTTACTGTTCTTTAAACGAATTAATTCGCAAGTTAGTCTATATAGTTTGGTTTTCCAGGCTAATGTTTTCATATCTGTTTCCCTCCAAACACGACAGTGAATCTTTAATTTGTACATGTCAACGAGTTCGAGTGCAACATCCCGCATGACAGAAATGGCAGAATTCCAGTACCTTAAAATCTCTGATTCATTTGCTTTGCGAAGAATCTCTTCCAAATACAGTTCAAGCTGTTCGTATTCAGTTAAGTTTAAAAGTGTGAGATAATTTCCCTTCTTGGCATCTGGAACAGTTTTTTTTAAACACTGCGTACATTTTGTTCATAATTTCCTTTGCGTAGAAAAACTCAAAATAAGACTCTAGCAATTTAACTTCATCCATAATGTTAGCTATATGAACCTTGGTTCTCTTCCAAGTAATGTTTTAGAAAAGTCCTGAGAGAGACTAAGTCCCTCAAAAATATCGAAAGGAAGTTTAAAGCGCCTCCTTCCGCTTTTTTTAATAAAAGTTGAACGGAATGCCTTTGACGTTTCACAACGATCGAAAATCTGTCGTTCAGTTCATGAGTCACTTCATTATTTGAAAACGCCACGAGTTGAAGTTCGTCATTGTTTAATCGATATTGGGAAAGGTTCAACTGTCTTTGCGTCATATTAAATGTTTAACATAATGACGTGAACTGTTTGAGTACTCGGCTCTAAATGATAGTAATACTGAAGGTGGTTACAATATATGGACAATATATATCACATGATACAATGATTGACAGTCGAAAACTATAAGAAAAATAAGGCGTAAACTTAAAAGTAAACTGGTCATAGTGTTGTTCAATTATTTGGATGATGTCCCATAGGAAAAAGTTGATACAGGAGAGGGAAATGATAAGAAATGATTTACTAGTTAGTTTATATACGGCATAAATATCTGATTTGTTTTCACTCATTTATTTTTTGAAGAGCTATTTTTATGCCCCTGAAGGGAGGCATATTAGTTTTCAACTGTCCGTCCGTCCATTCGTTAGTTCGTTAGTCACAACGTTAACTTTTTGCATGAAGGCACTTTACTCGCGAACCACTGCACTCAGGACCTTCAAAATTCGCATGCTGATAGTACTTATTGAGTATACCACCCCTACTGACTTTAGGGTCACCAGGTCAAAGGTCAAGGTCACAGGGGCCAACCTTAACTTTTTGCATGAAGGCACTTTACTCGCAAACCATTGCACCCAGGACCTTCAAACTTCACATGCTGATAGTACTTATTGAGTACACCATCCCTAGTGACTTTGGGGTCACCAGGTCAAAGGTCAAGGACACAGGGGCCAACCTTAACTTTTTGCATGAAGGCACTTTACTCGCGAACCACTGCACCCAGGACCGTCAAACTTCACATGGTGATAGTACTTATTGAGTACACCACCCCTACTGACTTTGGGGTCACCAGGTCAAAGGTCAAGGTCACAGGGGCCAACGTTAACTTTTTGCATGAAGGCACTTTACTCGCGAACCACTGCACCCAGGACCTTCAAACTTCACGTGCTGATAGTACTTATTGAGTACACGACCCCTACTGACTTTGGGGTCACCAGGTCAAGGTCACAGGGGCCAATGTTAACTTCTTGCATGAAGGCACTTTACTCGCGAACCACTGCACCCAGGACCTTCGAACTTCACATGCTGATAGAACTTATTGAGTACACGACCCCTACTGACTTTTGGGTCACCAGGTCAATGGTCAAGGTGCTGCGGGGGCATTTGTCACCATTAGTGACAGCTCTTGTTTAAGTCTGTTTTTTGTACATCCTGGTCAAAAATCTGAATTTTATGACCGTACTATGTATCATTTATTTCCTTTAGAAATAAATAATTAATTAAGATCACGCTGTTTGAAATTTCACAAATAATTATATGAAAATTTGATTGTGTTTATAGAATTTTGCCTACATTTATGTCAGTATCTTATTAAAATTGTTATAGAATTCAAACTGTATTACTTCTCAAGCGATGTTGAAAATTTAAAAAGCTTATATTAAAAAATGAATACACTACACGCATTTTTGCGTACTTGTTGATAAACAAAAGTAACAGCGATGTATATTAGATATTACAATAGGTCACACGTGCTCATGAAAAATTACCGGCATAACGTTTTGACATCTTTACGAGTCGCGGGTAAATTCCAGTTAATCCAGGAAATTTTTCGTGATGTAATTTCTGAATATGGTAAAGTTACGACGTAAAATCCACTCGCCTAATCGGTCGAGTAAACAGTGAGGTCCACTCGTCCTATCCAGACATTAACTCGCCAGTGCGAGTGGACTAGTGGAATTTTACATCAGGATAAATGCCAGACTGTCGGACCGACCTTGACTCAGAAAATGGCGTTCCGTGTCAAAATCTTCCGGTCTTGTCTGGCGGACGGACGAATTTCTGCATATTACTCAGGTGAGCGATTCAGGGTCATCATAACCCTCTTGTTTCTGTTGTTTGTTCTAGTATCCTGATCTTTTCGTAATTGCTGGTTCCTTTTTCTAAGGTCCATGTTTTCCAGCTGCATCCTAGATTTGCCACTTTCATAACTATGTGCACAACTATCTAAAGAATCATTTATGGTCATAAGTTCAATACTACATTCTTGAAGTGAATTTTTTTTCTGTTGCAATCTAGTGAACAGTTCAATTAACTGCATAGAAAATGAATGAATTTTTTTCTCTGTTGCAATCTAGTGAACAGTTCAATTAACTGCATAGAAGTTCTTTTCATTTCACTTTCCCCCTCCGACTCAGTTGATGTGCCTGGTTTCATTTGACTCTCCAGCTCAAGTGATGTGCTTACCCCTGTAGGATCTGTTTCTTTAGCCTGCTTTGTAGACTTGTTTTGCTGGGGTTTCTTTGTTTGCTGGATCTGCTAGAAGTACTTTTGACACATTTTTACTCTCAGAAGAAACAGATACCCTTACTTGCTTCCTTTGTGCCATCTTTTTCACTAAGGTGTGCTGCCTAAACTTATTGGACATAACTATTAGATGGTACATAACAATTAGATGATATATCTATTCTATCACAGTAACCTGCTAAGTCATTGACTTTAGTAAGCTTCTTACAGGGTCTTCTTCAGGTTCTATGTTGGTTTCTTTTTGTCTGTTGCTTAGCTTAAAAATTCTTTATAAAGATCAGATGACACAATTATATTTTGACACTCACTGAACATTTTATCACCCATTTTGTTTAAATTGTCACTGATTAAACAATCCAAACACTTTCTAATTCATTTGGTAAGAAAATGTACAGACAGTCTGGAATGTTTGTTAACCCTCTGTTTAAGTTTTGTCTTCTAGAAATATCTAAAAGGGAGTCGGGCTCTTCTGTACTTGCATAAACATTGCACACCTGACATTTTCATATGCCTCCTTAGGCCTAAATTAAAGACACATCTGCTGTTACTTTTAGCTCACCAGAGCACAAAGTGCTCAGGGTGAGCTATGTGACCGGTCATTGTCCAGCGTCCATCAACATTTGCCGTGTGAACACTCTAGAGACCACATTTGTGACCCAATCTTTATACAACTTGGTTAGAATGTTATTCTTGATGATCTCTAGGTCAAGTTAGAAACTGGGTCATGTGGGGTCGAAAACTAGGACAGTAGGTCAGATCAAAGGAAAAGCTTGTGAACACTCTAGAGACCACATTTTTGACCCAATCTTTATGAAACTTGGTCAGAATGTTTGTCTTGATGATCTCTAGGTCAAGTTTGAAACTGGGTCATGTTAGGTCAAAAACTAGGGTCAGTAGATTAGATCAAAGGAAAAGCTTGTGAACACGCTAGAGACCACATTTGTGACCAAATCTTTATGAAACTTGGTCAGAATAGTAGTCTTGGTGATTTCTAGGTCAAGTTTGAAACTGGGTCATGTGGGGTCAAAAACTAGGTCAGTAGGCCAGATCAAAGGAAAAGCTTGTGAACACTTTAAAGACCACATTTTTGACCCAATCTTTATGAAACTTTGTCAGAATGTTAGTTTTGATGATCTCTAGATGTAGTTTGAAACTGGGTCATGTGGGGTCAAAAACTAGGTCAGTAGGTCAGATCAAAGGAAAAGCTTGTGAACACTCTAGAGACCACATTTGTGACCCAATCTTTATGAAACTTGGTCAGAATGTTATTCTTGATGATTTCTAGGCCAAGATCGAAACTGGGTCATGTGGGGTCAAAAACTAGGTCAGTAGGTCAGATAAAAAAAATAGCTTGTGAACACTCTAGAGACCACATTTGTAACCCAATCTTTATGAAACTTGGTCAGAATGTTAGTCTTAATGATCTCTAGGTCAAGTTAGAAACAGGGTCATGGTGGGTCAAAAACAGGTCAGTAGGTCAGGTCAAAGGAAAAGCTTGTGAACACTGTAGAGACAGAATTTGTGATCCAATCTTTATGAAACTTGGTCAGAATGTTAGTCTTAATGATCTCTAGGTCAAGTTCGAAACAGGGTGATGTTGGGTCAAAAACTAGGTCACCCTGTCAAATCAAAGGAAAACCTTGTGAACACTCTAGAGGCCATAGTTGTGACCCAATATTTATGAACCTTAGTCAGAAAGTTTGTCTTGATGATTTCTAGGTCACGGTTGAATCTTGATCATGTGGGGTCAAAAACTAGGTCACCTGGTCAAATCAACGGAAAAGCTTGTGAACACTTTAGCGGCCACAGTTGTAACTCAATCTTTATGAAACTTGGTCAGAATGTTTGTCTTAATCATTTCTAGGTCAAGTTTGAATCTGGGTCATGTGGAATCAAAAACTAGGTCACCTGGTCAAATCAAAGGAAAAGCTTGTGAACACTCTAGAAGTCACAGATATAACCAAATCTTTATGAAATTTAGTCAGAATGTTTGTCTTGATGATCTTTAGGTCAAGTTTGACTCTTGGTCATGTGGGATCAAAAACTAGGTCAGTAGGCCAGATCAACTCTGGTGAGCGATATATAGGGCCATCATGGCCCTCTTGCTTTTAACAGATTTCTTTATAATTTTTTATACACCCGTTTGAAAAACGGGACGTATTATGGGAAAGCCCCTGGCGGACAGATGGGCAGGCGGCGTCCACAGACTTTGTCCAGAGCATATCTTCTTTATGCATGGAAGGATTTTGATGAAACTTGGCGCAATTGTTCAGATGGAGTGCCAGGCGCAAGAACTAGGTCTAAGGTCAAGGTCGCACTTAGAGGTCAAATTCAAGAATGCCTTTGTCCAGAGCATATCTTCTTCATGCATGGACAGAGTTGGAAATAGTCGCCTGCCTGATTGCCCTGGCAAGTAACAGACTTCAGCGTAAATCGCCATCCCGAAGCCCGAGTCAAGTGATTTGCAGATCAGTCGAGTATAAAATCCAACCTTCACACCGGACCAGTTGAGTGAATTTTACTTTAAAACCCCTAATATTCAATATTCAAGTGGCCAAACGGACACTTTACTGCTCTTAAAAACTGCAGCACCATCAGTATTGAATGTAAATGATATATTATTTGGATTACTTAACATTCCACCATTATCAAAATGAGACTTGTAAACAGATCCATCATAGATGTCCTCATAAGTTACACTTCTTACATTCCTTTGAAATCTGTGTTGAATGTTTTCATAAAACTTACCTTGTTTGAATAGATTTTGGATCTGTTTCTAAGAAATAACTACCATTCCTCTTACTGAAGTTTTTCCCACATATGTCATACGGGCATTTTGTTACATTAGAATCTTCAGTAATTCCAGAACAGTACGAACAGTAATAATGGAAAACAAGCGGATTTTTTTAGCTCACCAGAGCCAAAGGCTCAGGGTGAGCTATTCTGATCACTCGCCGTCCGGCGTTCGTTGTCCGGCGTCTGTAAACTTTTACTTTAAACAACATCTCCTCATAAACCGCTAGGCCAATTTCATCCAAACTTCACAGGAATGTTCCTTGGGTGAAGCTCTACAAAAATTGTTCAAAGAACTGAATTCCATGCAGAACTCTGGTTGCCATGGCAACCGAAAAGAAAAACTTTAAAAAATCTTCTTCTCAAAAACCAGAAGACCTAGAGCTTAGATATTTGGTATGAAGCATTGCCTAGTGGACCTCTACCAAATTTATTCAAATCATGACCCCGGGGTCAAAATTGATTCCGTCCCAGGGGTCACTTGATTTTACATAGGAAAATCTTAAAAAATCTTCTTCTCAAAAACCAGAAGCCCTACCCTTACAGAAGAAAAAGGCCTGCCGCGTACTCTTGCTGTGTACATACAGCGTATTTGAGGCGTACATGATGTGTACTGAAATCAAGGGCTTTAAATAGTACGCAGGATATACACCGCACATACACGTAGTATGTTTGTAGTATACTTTTGACATGCAAATGAGCTCTGCCGCGTACTACTTGCTGCGTACATGCTGTGGACTACATAGTACACAGGATGTACGCTGGAGGAATCTAGTACGCGGGAAGTACACTGGAGAAATAGTACGCAGCATGTACGCGGCACATACACTTTTCACATGCAAATGAGCCTGCGGTGTACTACCCCTGCGGCGTACATGCTGTGTACTTCTGCGGCATACATGCTGTTCACTCCTGCTGCATACATGCTGTATACTCCTGTGGCATACATGCTATGTACTCTTGTGGCGAAACTGCTGTGAACAGGTTTTACTGTGCATGTGCAGCCTTTTCTAAATCAAACAAAATTCATAATGCTCAAAAATACCATATTTAGTTTAAAATTTACGGTTTTAAATAGTGACCTAAAATGCACCATAATTTGACTTTGGACATTAAGAGTAACAAGTGCACTTAAAGCATATGGCAAATCTGCGATAAATGCTGAGGAGCATGGGTAAGACACAGCTCACTGCTCAATTTTTCATTATAATTGCATATACAGGTGTTACTTTTTTTTCCCATATTTATTACATCATGGCCTTCATTCCATCTTCCATTAGCATTCTTATGTCAAAAATATACCTTCAATACATGATAGTATATACATAAATATTATATACCCTTTTCAAATGCACTCATTTGATTGGTCGAAAGATGTGCATGCACAGGTCCGCAAAAAGCGATACTGACCTGCAAAAGTGATAATGAGTCTTGTGATTTTCACGACCATGTAGGTAAAACAGTCACTGTCATTGTAAACAAACAAAATGGCTGCAAAAGCGACCAAACAACAATTTGTACACAGTCACATTTGAGAAGGGCATATAATATAACAATTATAGACTTATGTTGAGGTCAGTATGTGTTTTTGAGGATCTGAAAAATGATATTAAAAATGATATTGACCTCGGACTGCGTCCTCAGTCAATATCATTTTACAGGTCCGTCAAAACACATATTGACCTCAACATATGTCAATAATAGTGTAATACTGCATTCCTCTAATCATTGACAGTATTTGAATATATATCACATAGCTTTCAGTGCATGGGACAGTAATACTGTCAGTCTGAGAAGAAGCAAGTCAGCTGTGCCAAAGCTAGGCGATAGTATTTTCTGCAGACTGACAGTATATATAGTCTAACTCAAACCATAGTTAAGTAAATTTCATTGTACTTGGGGGAAAAAATAAATATGCGTATATGAAGTGTACTTCAGACTTTAACTTATAAAAAAAACTAAGTATAAATGTCAAAAGAAATTGTAGAAGTCCTTCCCGCGTATATGAAGTGTACCTCACAAATTTCAAAGTATCTGCGGTGTACATGCAGTGTACTATTTTATTGTACAAGTCCCTCCTGCGTACATGCAGTGTACTCCTTAAATTTTCAGAGTCTGTGCTGCGTACTTGAAGTGTACTAGTGACCTCCTGCGTACATGCTGTGTACTCTTCGAAATAGTATGCGGCATGTACGCGGCATGCGGTGTATGTAAAATGTACTCCTCTGGCATACTACTGTGTTCGCAGCATATACACAGCAAATACGCAGCATGTACGCCACAGAGGCTTGCTTCTGTAAGGGTAGAGCTTAGATATTTGACATGTAGCATTGCCTAGTGGACCTCTACTGAAGTTGTTCAAATCATGACCCCCGGGGTCAAAACTGACCCCGCCCCAGGGGTCACTTGATTTTACATAGATTTCTATAGGAATATCTTCAAATTTTTTTAAAAAATAAACCAGAAGGCCTAGAGCTTAGATATTTCACATGTAGCCCCAGGGGTCACTTGATTTTACATAGGAAAATCTTCAAAAATTTTCTAAAATTAAACCAGAAGGCCTAGAGATTAGATATTTGATTTGTAGCATTGCCTAGTGGACCTCTACAAAATTTGTTAAAATCATGACCCCCAGGGTCAAATTGAACCCGCCCGAGGTGTCACTTGATTTTACATAGGAAAATCTTCAAAAAATTTCTAAAAATAAACCAGAAGGCATAGAGCTTAGATATTTGACATGTAGCATTGCCTAGTGGACCTCTACAAAATTTGTTCAAATCATGACCCCACCCCAGGGGTCACTTGATTTTACATAGGAAAATCTTCAAAAATTTTCTTAAAATAAACCAGAAGGCCTAGATCTTAGATATTTGATATGTTTCATTGCCTAGTAGACTTCTACAAACTTTGTTCAAATCATGACCCCCGGGGTAAAATTGGCCCCGCCCCAGGGGTTACTTGATTGTACATCGGAAAATCTTCCAAAAAATTTCTAAAAATCATCAGTTTGACATTTGAAACATGTAGCTCATATTACTCAGGTGAGCGATCCAGGGTCATCATGACCCTCTTGTTTACATTAGAAGTGGAAGACAATATGTACAAATATGTACAAACAATAAGGAAAATGAAACAAAACTAACAACACAACAACAATGTATTTACAATTATATACACAGAGATAAAATCCACTTCTGATAACATTAAATTGTCAGATTTTGTTGCTGCAATTTATTTCACAGGCTGTCTGACAGTGTCTGTTAGATTAGTGTTATGATCCCACGCTGTAAAATCAAGTAATGGTTATCTTGCATCATAGAGGTCCAGAGAATCACTGATAAAACCTTACAAATACATAATGCGAAAACATTAAACTATCAGCAACATGAATAATATGGCATGAATAAAATTTGCATGATTCAACAGAATAATATTGCTGTGATAAAATGCTTGAGAAAAAAAAATAATGAAGGAAAAAATATGCCATAGTTTGTTCTCGCATAATGCTTACACTAAATAATTCTGATGATTTTCGAACGCATATTATTATGATGCGTATCACTTCAAGAAAAGTCACACTATATTTCCATTGAATTATATATCCAGCATTCCAGTGAATTTTCATGAGAAACATAGCATATAAATTATGAAACTGAATGATTTTATGATTCCAAAGAAAAATCTTATAAATGTTAATTATATGAAGTTTCACACTAATTATTTAAACACAATTGTTTCAACTAAACCATTGCTCAATGAAAATAAACACATGTTCTTGTACATTCATTCACATTGTTCTGTCATATGTCAAAAGGTACGTTTGTACGTCATGGACGTTGCGATCGTCATAACCCAGTACACGTCAGTGACGACTCCTCCTTATTGACATCCTCGAATTGTCCATGGAACCCTTTAAATTTTGAAATGTCTTGTGTAATTAACTTTCCATTCAAGTTAATTGTTATTGCCGAACCTTTCCTTTTAAGAACTTCCTCGGGGATCGGATGATACGGAGTTTGATTTTTCATGTAGTTTTCACGTGGCAGAAGTACTTTATCTCCAACTTTCACATCACGGTGCTGAGCATGTTGTGTTTTGTCAGCATACTTTTTGTTTTTCATTTTAACAGACTTATCTTGTTGTCTGAAATATTTGTCTTTGACTTTCACAGTGAATTTTGGTAGTTTTGTGTTTAGTTTACCTCCGAACATTATCTCAGCTGGAGATAACTGTATTATACTGTGAGGTGTGTTTCTATAGTTCAGCAAGAAACTCGTTATTTCATCTTTTACTCTATTTCCAGAAATTGTGGCAGATTTGATTGCTTTTGATAGTGGTTTCATAAAAGATTCTGCTATAGGATTACCCATCGGGTGCAGCGGAGTTATTTTCCTATGCTTGAATCCTGCATACTCTTTGAATGCATGGCTTTGGAACAGAGGACCGTTGCCGCTTCAAAGCACTTGGCAATACCCGAACATCGCGAAAACTGACACTAATTTGTTAATGACTCTGTTCGCCGTAAGACTTGTCAGTTTCTCAAATGAAAATGTAAAAATCCAAACAAGATCGAAAATAAATTACCTTTTTAACATTAGAAGCCAAAGTGGAAGACAATATTTACAAATATGTACAAACAATAAGGAAAATGAAACAAAACTAACAACACAACAACAGCGTATTTACAATTATGTACACTGAGACGACCAGACCAGAAAAAAGAAAAATGTTTTTAAAAGATTTTAGAAGTTGATTTTTAAATTATACAGAGTAGTAGAAGATACCTGTACACAAAGTCCTCAATACAAAATAGTATTTGATTGTTAAGATCGCAGTCAATTTCAGCACTCACAAGATTGGAACCCACGGCCTCCAGGACTTCCTGGGTTTCTTACCAGTACCCCATTCTGAAGACTACAGCCAAATTCCAAACTCACTTGGAATAGAACCCACAGCCTCCAGATTTCCTGGGTTTCTGACCAGTAATTTCTTGTGAAAACCGTAGTGTTTATCTATGTGTTATTTATATCCAGACCCTTGATATTAAGGGATAAGTGTTCAGACCCAAGACTGGGATGGCTTTACACTTTACTATCAAACAGGCACATACACTCTCCCTGACCATATTACAGAATAGAGGCAATGCAACAAGAGATGCTGTCCTCTGATTCGCTGAGAGGTGGAGCTTAACATAAATACATTATATACTGCATACCTGCCTTCTTTTAGATTTGTCCTTGCGATAAATGTCTGAAATTTTATATCACATGTAAATTTAAACTAATTTAGTAATTGAAACAATAAGACTGGTATATTTAACAGATTAAACACCTATTTCAGTTTGATATTAGATGACTAAATTAATTAAATTCCTATTTACAAACATTGTTGTGCTCACTTTTCCCCTTCGACAAAATTATAATGTCATACAAATTAGCAAACTTGAGATAAAATCCATTTGCAATAACATTATATTGTCAGATTTTGTTGCTGCAATTTATTTCAGAGGTTGTCTGTTAGATTAGTGTTATGATCCCACACTGTAATATCAAGTAATGGTTATCTTGCCTCGTTGAGTTCCTGAGAATCACTGATAAAACCTTTCAAATACATTATACGAAAATATTAAACTATCAGCAACATGAATAATATGGCATTGTAAAAAATTTGCATGATTCAGCAGAATAATATTGCTGTGATAAAATGCTTGAGAGAAAAAAATAATGAAGGAAAAATTATGCCATAGTTTGTTCTTGCATAAGGCGTAAAAAAAAAAAATTGTTTGTTTCCGGTATCCCGACCTACCCTAAATTTTTTGCCCGACCCTAAATGTTTTTATGGCCTTGGAGAACATTTTTTTCAACTTTTTAACAAAAAGATGCAAAACTGCACTTTTTATGCTTTAAACATGGCCAGTGATGTTAGAAATCAACTTACTGATGCTCTAAAGGCATAACCCCCTTATTTGTAATCATTTTTTGACAAAAAAATAATTTCCGAAAAGTCTCCCTTAATAAAAAAAGATTCCAAAAAAAAAAAAAAATTCCGACCTACCTACCCTAATTTTTTTGAGCATGTTACCGGAAACAAAGAATTTTTTTTTTTAGGCCTAATGCTTACACTAAATAATTCTGATGATTTTCAAACGCGTATTTTTACAACCAGAATCGGGAGAGTTGGGATGTCTGTGAGGATGATGATGAGCCAGAGTTATCAGAGAAGGCTGTGATTTTGTTTGTTCTGTCCTTCAGAGAATAGATAATAAAGAAAATGTTATGACTACCCTTATTTACAGGAAAGTACAGTGCTGAAATAAGAATTATTTTTTGCACTAGTAAACTTGGATTATAGCTAGGACTATTTCAAAGACAGTAGCCTGAAAGTTCGGAATTGAGCATGTTTTTAAAGGGCAAGTTGGAATCCAAGGGGGCAAGTTGAAATCAGTTCTAGGTTGCCCTATAGGCAAGTTGGAATTAAGATTTATTTCACACACAGCATGGTTCATGGCCCTCTTGTTTCAAAAACCATACAAGCCAAAAACGCTTTTAGCTCAGCTATTCGAAGAATAGTCTAGTTGTTCTACTCACCCTGGCGCCGGGGACACACCTTGGTTAAGTTTTTCGTTCCAGTCCACATTTTGACAAAGTCTTTTGAGATGATGCTTCGAAACTTTCAACACTTGTGTACCATCACCATGTCCAGTTTTAGGCAAGAGTACATAACTCCATCAAGGATTTTGGCTGAGTTATGGCCCCTTTTAACTTAGAAATCTTGGTTAAGTTTTTCGTACCAGTTCACATTTTGTGTAAAGTGTTTGACATATGGCTTTGAAACTTTTATCACTTGTTTATTATAACAGTCTCTATCTGTGGGCAAGAGAACATAACTCTGTCAACTATTTTGGATGAATTATGGCCCTTTTTGGACCTGGAAATTGTACAAGTCCATGTTATGTCAGAACAATTCAACATGTGGCTTTGAAACTTTGAACACTTGTTTATCATCATGATTTCCATCTGTAGGCAAGAGAACATAACTCTGTCAAGTATTTTGGCTGAATTGTGGCCCGTTTTGGACATAGAAATTGGTTCAGTTTTCGTACAAGTCAAGGTTTTGTCAAAACTATTTGAAATATGGCTTTGAAACTTTAAACACTTGTTTATCGTTTCCATCTATAGGTAAGAGTATATAACTCTGTCAACTATTTTGGCTGAATTATGGCCTTTTTTGGACTTGGAAATCAGTTAAGTGTTTTCATAACCAAGCGTCCATTTTTTGCCTAATCTGTTTGTCATATGACTTTGAAACTTTGACCACTTGTTTACCATCATACTACATAACTAGGACATAACTTGTTCACTGTTTTGGGACCCAGGAGTTCTACACCTTTTTTTTTTTTTAATATAACATAACTTTATTATTTCATGTAGATATATTGTATCAACAACAGATTTTACAAGATTGTGCAGTTTTTGTTCCTGGGTAGTAGAGGGTGGGACAGGGGTAGGAGCAGGCCACATGCCGAGTGCCTGTGATCTATCCTAAAACTTAATTGTCAATTATCAAGACCTATGCTGTCCTGAGATTTACAGCACTTTCTATTGTTCCAAGATTTATTGGGTATAATATGTGTATGTCGAGTGTGGTTAGTTAGCTGTAAATCTCAAGACAGCATAGTAAAAGTACCATGAGGGGACATAAATGGACCACTAAATTCTGTTTTTGCAGAGCCCGCTTGCGGTGAGCTCGACTTAGTCGCCACTTTTTGCGGTTCGGTGTATGTGCGTGCGTTCATCTGATTTTGTCCAGACCATAACTTTGACTTGCATGGAGCAATCTTGTTATGTCTCCTAACTGCAGGAGACATATTGTTTTTGCCCTGTCCGTCCATCCGTATGTCACACTTCATTTCCGATCAATAACTAGAGAAACCATTTGACCTAGAATCTTCAAACTTCATAGGGTGGCAGGGTTTATGGAGTAGACAACTCCTATTGCTTTTGGGATCACTCCGTCAAAGGTCAAGGTCACAGGAGCCAGAACATGGAAAACCATTTCTGATCAATAACTTGAGAACCCCTTGACCCAGAATGTTGAAACTTCATAGGATGATTGGTCATGCAGAATAGATGACCCCTATTGATTTTGGGTTACTGCGTTAAAGGTCAAGGTCACAGGGTCCTGAACATGAAAAACCATTTCCGGTCAATAACTTGAGAACCACTTGACCCAGAATGTTGAAACTTTATAGAATGATTGGACAAGCAGAGTAGATGACCCCTAATGATTTTAGGGTCACTCTGTTAAAGGTCAAGGTCACAGGGGCCTGAACATGGAAAACAGTTTCAGGTCAGTAACTTGAGAACCACCTGACCCAGAATGTTGAAACTTCATAGGATGATTGGTCATGCAGAGGAGATGACCCCTATCGATTTTAGGGTCACTCTATTAAAGGTCAAGGTCACAGGGACCTGAACATGGAAAACCATTTCTGATCAGTAACTTGAGAACCACTTGATCCAGAATGTTGAAACTTCATAGGATGATTGGACATGCAGAGTAGATGACCCCTTTTGTTTTTTGAGGTCACTCCATCAAAGGTCAAGGTCACAGGGGCCTGAACATAGAAAACTCTTTCCAATCAATGAACATAGAAAACTCTTTCCAATCAATAACTTGAGAACCGCTTGACCCAGAATGTTGAAACTTAATAGAATGATTGTACATGCAGAGTAGATGACCTCTATTGATTTGGAAATCACTCCTTTCAAAGGGCAAGGTCACAGGGGCCTGAACATGGACAACCGTATCCATTTCATAACTTGAGAACCACTAGGCCCAGAATGGTGAAACTTAGTGGGATGGTTGGACATACCAAGTAGGTGATCCCTATTGCAGCCAACCATCAGTGTCTCTTTGACTTTCGCTCTTGTCCCCTATTGAGTTCTTGCATATACGACTACGCATTGGGGGAGACATGCACTTTTTTACAAAAGCATCTTCTAGTTTATATTTGGCATGAATGTTAACCTCAGTGAGGAGTGTCATGCAGAAACCCCATGTCCCTATCTCAAAGGTCAAGGTCACAGTTGGAGGTCAAAGGTCAGATTGAAGAATGAGTTTGTCCGGAGCATTTCTTCTTAATGCATGGTGGGATTTTGATGTAACTTGGCATAAATGTTCACCATTATGAGACGGATTGTCATGTGCAAGAACCAGGTCCCTAGGTCTAAGGTCAAGGTCAAACTTAGAGGTCAAAGGTCAGATACAAGAATATATGACTATATGAATTGCTCTTATTGTGAGACAAGTAAATACCGCCGCCCATCTTTTTGATGAAGCTTGACCTCCACGTGACACCTACATAGGGAAAGAGGGCTGCTTGTTTAACATTATCTACCAGTAAACCTGACATTTTTTATTCTAAGAACAGACCTCTAAGTTTCTTACATGTTACGCAGTTGTAAATCTGAGAAGAAACTAAACGTTTCCCACCCATTATCTAGAAACCTGCATCTCGTACTGCGTCTGCAGTCAGTTGTCGACCTTGATGCTGCACAAGGGTGTGGAAATACTTGACTAAAAGTTTGGCTACATAGTGCTTTCCTGGCACCTGCTTCCTCCTCAGCAAACTGAGCATTTGTTTTTGCAACTTGTGCCTCTGCGTACTTAACAGTTAACATTTCAATAGTCTTAGAAGACTTACTTGATGAAACTTGAGATCCTTTCACAGAAGACTTTTTTGATGAAACTTGTGAACCTTTCACAGATGATTTACTGGACAACACATGTTATGCTTTCATTAACTGTTCTAGGATTTGTTGTTTAGTTTTTCGCACTAAGTCTGCAAAACCAGAAATTTATTTTTCAAGTTCAACTAATTTTGCCTATAAATGCTCATTCAGACGAAGGCTTTTCTCAGTATTTGCTGCAATTAAGAAGTCACTATGCACTTTAGCAAGAGATTTCTTCATAACTGGTTTTGATACTTTCGTCAAGATTGTTAAGTGATGTGACACTGCCATCTGTACTGACATCTTTCTTTAACCTTTAGCATGCTAGATAAATTGTCGTCTGCTGGAAATGTCGTCTGCTAAAATTGTGAAGTTCATTCAATTTGCTCCAAAATTGGAAGAAATATTGTCAGAGTACAAACAGCTTGGAACCTGACCAGACGCCGATTTAATCGGCGTCTGATCTGGTTCCAAGCTGTTTGCAAAGGCTGTTAAATTCGCCTGCAGCAGGCTAAGGGTTAATAATGATGAAATTTCCTCATATTTCTTTGACAATCTTTTTTCAAAGTTTTTTTACTTTCATTCCCTTGGATGTTAGTTTTCTAATTCTTTTATGTGTAACTGACATTTAATGTTAGATTACCAGAATTCACTGATAAATACACTGAATGTGTTCTCTGAAGATGAAGTTTATTCTTTCTGCGCAAATTTGCATCACGTTTCCTCATGTATTTATCCGATCGCTTGGGTCTGAATTCCGGTACCTTGGTTTGAGCACTCCTTCCGAACATAAAGGTACTGGGTGTAAGTCCTGTACTCGTGTGTGGTACAGCCTTATAGTTCAATAGAAACGTGTCCAGTTCTTTCTTCAAGTTTCATCCTTGAATGTGTGAAGCAAGAACAGTTTTTGTTAGTGTTTTCATAAATCTTCCTGTGGTTTAAAATATCTGTCCAGTTCGGATTTTGTTTGAGTGTAGTTATCTGCATGTCCCAGGTCTAATGTCTTGTAAATTTCAAACACTTCATCTCCTGAATATAGCAAAAGTAATGCTTTCTTTCGTCAATTCCGAGTCCATTAAATAAGTTTTCTAGCTTTTCCACTTATGTCCCCTAACGGACACCAACATTGCTAGAATTTTCTTTGACGTGAAATGGTGGAAACAGCGTTAGTCCCGTCATTATGTAAACAAGTGTCTTACACAGGTTTTTCATTCAGATTAATCATAATTCCACTTTTTAGCTCACCTGAGCACAAAGTGCTCAAAGGTGAGCTTTTGTGATCGCCCTGTGTCCGTCGTCCGTCGTCAGCACTTTGACTGTTAACACTCTAGAGGTCACAATTTTGGCCTATTTTTAACGAAACTTGGTCAGAATGTTACTCTCAATAAATTCTTGGAAAAGCTTGTTAACATTCTAGAGGCTACATTTATGACGATATCTTCATGAAACTTTGTCAGAATGTTAATCTTGATGATCTTTAGGTCAAGTTCGAATCTGGGTTAGGTGGGGTCAAAAACTAGGTTACCAGGTCAAGTCAAAGGAAAAGCTTGTTAATACTCTAGAGGCCACATTTATGACTTGGTCAGAATGTTAATCTTGATGATCTCAAGGTCCATTTTGAATCTGGGTCATGTAGGATCATAAACTAGGTTGCCAGGTCAAATCAAAGGAAAAGCTAGTTTACACTCTAGAGGCCACATTTATGACCATATCTTAATGAAACTTGGTCAGAATGTTAATCTTGATGATCTATAAGTCAAGTTCAAATCAGGGTCAGGTGGGATCAAAAACTAGGTCACTAGGTCAAATCAAAGGAATCTCGTTAACACTAGAGGCCACATTTATGACTGTATCTTCATGAAACTTAGTCAGAATGTTAATCTTGGTGATCCTTAGGTCAAGTTTGAATCTGGGTCATGTCTGGTCAAAAACTTGGTCACTGGGTCAAATCGAAGGAAAAGCTATTTAACACTTTAGAGGCCACATTTATGACAATATCTTAATGAAACTTGGTCAGAATGTTAATCCTGTGGATCATAAGGTCAATAGGTCAATAGGTCAGGTGAGCGATACAGGGCCTTCATGGCCCTCTTGTTTTTCAAAAACCATAAAAGCCAAAAACACTTTTTTTGTAAACGTATTTCCTATCTTGTTAAAACCCTCCTTCTGCAGTGTTTTTCTCTAATTTTGCATCAAAATATTAAAACATTTGCAGGAAACAAACTTGAAAAGCAATTTTGCAAATTACCATCACAGCAGGGGGTTTTGACATCATTTATCTTCATCTCCTTTATTTCAATCTTAGGTCTCTTGTCAATGCTGAAATTAAGACATTTTTGGCAAACTTCAAGTGAAGAATATCTTGTCAGCACTATTATAAGCTTAGCATTTATGATGTTCTCAGGGGACTTCATTACATGAGCTGTTGTGTACTGGTCATGCTTTTCTGGTGAAAAGCTGATAAACCTGCAAGTGAATGAAAAATGATTGATATTGTAAGAAGGCAAGACAAAGACATTTGGGAAAAAATCCATCAAAATCGCTGTTTTGAAAAATAAATTTTACAGCTATTATGTAACAACAACTGGGCTTTTCATCAGGAAATTGGGAAGAGGCCCTAGCCTTTCAAATTGAGAAACACATATGGAATAATTTGCTGACTACAATTTTTTGCAAAGTGCCTGCAATTTTTTTTTTTATATTTTGAATGGTTGAAATGATTTTTTAGCTCACTTGTCACAAAGTGACAAGGTGAGCTTTTGTGATCGCGCAGCGTCCGTCATCCGTGCGTGTGTCCGTCCGTGCATATACTTTTGCTTGTGACCACTCTAGAGGTCACATTTTTCATGGGGTCTTTATGAAAATTGGTCTGAATGTTCACCTTGATGTATCTAGGTCAAGTTCGAAACTGGGTCACATGCGGTCAAAAACTAGGTCAGTAGGTCTAAAAATAGAAAAACCTTGTGACCTCTCTAGAGCCCATATTTTTCAAAAGATCTTCATGAAAATTGGTCAGAATGTTCACCTTGATGATATCTAGGTCAAGTTCGAAACTGGGTCACGTGCCATCGAAAATTAGGTCAGTAGATCAAATAATAGAAAAACCTTATGACCTCTCTAAAGTCCATATTTTTTCATGAGATCTGTATGAAAGTTGGTCTGAATGTTCATCTTGATGATATCTAGGTCAAGTTCGAAACTGGGTCAAGTGCGGTCAAAAACTAGGTCAGTAGGTCTAAAAATAGAAAAACCTTGTGACCTCTCTAGAGGCCATACTTGTGAATGGATCTTCATAAAAATTAATCAGAATGTTCATATTGATGATATCTAGGTCAAGTTCGAAAGTGGGTCACGTGCCTTCAAAAAGTAGGTCAGTAGGTCAAATAATAGAAAAACCTTGTGACCTCTCTAGAGGCCATATTTTTCATGGGATCTGTATGAAAGTTGGTCTGAATGTTTATCTCGATGATATATAGGTCAAGTTTAAAACTAGGTCAACTGCGGTCATAAACTAGGTCAGTAGGTCTTAAAATAGAAAAACCTTGTGACCTCTCTAGAGGCCATACCCTTGAATGGATCTTCATGAAAATTGGTCAGAATGTTCACCTTGATGATATTTAGGTCAAATTTGAAACTGGGTCATGTGCCCTCAAAAACTAGGTCAGTAGGTCAAATAATAAAAAAACCTTGTGACCTCTCTAGAGGCCATACTTTTCATGGGATCTGTATGAAAGTTGGTCTGAATGTTCATCTTGATGATATCTAGGTCAAGTTCGAAACTGGGTCAACTGCGGTCAAAAACTAGGTCAGTAGGTCTAAAATTAGAAAAATCTTTTGTCCTCTCTGGAGGCCATATTTTTCAATGGATCTTCATGTAAATTGGTCTGAATGTTCATCTTGATGATATCTAGGTCAGTTTCAAAACTGGGTCATGTGCGGTCAAAAACTAAGCCAGTAGATATAAAAATAGAAAAACCTTGTGACCTCTCTAGAGGCCATATTTTTCATGAGATCTTCATGAAAATTAGTGAGAATGTTCACCTTGATGATATCTAGGTCAAGTTCAAAACAGGGTCATGTACCTTCGAAAACTAGGTCAATAGGTCAAATAATAGAAAAACCTTGTGACCTCTCTAGAGGCCATATTTTTCAATGGATCTTCATGAAAATTGGTCAGAATTTTTATCTTGATGATATCTAGGTCAAGTTCAAAAGTGGGTCACATGAGCTCAAAAACTAGGTTACTATGTCAAATAATAGAAGAAACGACGTCATACTCAAAAACTGGGTCATGTGGGAACAGGTGAGCGATTCAGGACCATCATGGTCCTCTTGTTTTTATTTGTCACATGAATGGTTATTTACGGTACTCAGTTTGTATCATGATATGCACCTTATCGTTGCATCTGTATCTAAATATTTGTAATATCGTAAGACTAGCACTATTGATAAAACAAAAAAGGTAGTTAAATTAAATGAAAATTTCCATTTGGGTAGCTTCCAGTCAACTTCATCTTCTGTTCCAGCATCAGGTTCTCCAAACAAAGACTTGATTAATTTTTGAGTCATGTCCTTTTTCTTTAGTTTCTGACTAGGACTGATAGAACTATTATCATCAGGAACATCATTCTCAAGTTCAGTATGCATATTTGGTGCACTGTTAATATCAACATACTGATTCTCAATGCCCTCATCATCCACTATTTGCTTAAAGTTTTGCTCGTACAATGGGCGAGCCTCATAGTCATACTGGGGTAAACCCAACTTAGTCCTCAACATTTTGATATCGTCTTGTGACAGATTGTTCAGGTCAGCTAAATTTTGTTTTGTTTCAGAACTAGTTTATTTCACTTTTGCATGACCTTTCGCAGGTGCTTTACCTTTTTTCACTTTGTTTTTGTTTTTACATTTACACCCTGCGGGTTCCTCGACCACACTTTCAGTTTCGTTTTGTGCGGGTACAACTACCGCTGATTTCACATGCTGCTAATAATTTTCATTTAATGTTTCATCCTGTGAAAAACCCGAAAATTCAGTGTCTGTGACAGAGACTTGGAGAACATCATTCCCAGCTTGGCTCATAATGAAAAAATAGAAAAGTATGAAAAAATTGCTACTGTAAATAAGGTCTGGACAACGTCATAGACTGAGCCAAAACACAAAATAATAAAAAGAATTCTTACCAATAATCCGAAAACACTTTACAAAGAATGTAAAACAATCCTGTAATCGTACAAATAAGTAAAACACGACACGTTTCTAACCGACAAGTGAACAGCTGATCGCCGGAAATAACTATGATTGATTTGGGGTTTACACGGTATATATCGCGACACAGACAACTTTTTTACGCACCATTAAAGAGGTGTAGTGGACAGCGTGATGTCAGAATGACATGCTTTCTGATACATGCGAAAGCCAAAGGCTTTGCGGAAAATAATGTACCGGTAATTAACAGTTATGGCTCTTTACTTACATAATCTCCTAATGATAATGAACAAGTTTACAATGTTACAACACTTGTGTTCTTTTAGTAATCAAGTAAAGTGGAATTAGACATATACAATATTTCTAACAAAATGCATACAAGACTTATGGTTTTTCGCATACAAAAATCTTAATCAGCACTGAAGATCAAAAACCATACAAGCCAAAAACACTTTTTTTTGTAAACACATTTCCTATCTTGTTTCCTTCTGCAGTGATTTTTTTCTAATTTTGAATCAAAATATTCAAACCTTTGCAGGAAACAAACTTGAAAAGCAATTTTGTAGATTACCATCACAGGTTACATTCTTCCAATTCAATTCCTTTTTTATTTCATATTAATAACAAAACATTCAGACCTCATTTTCAGCACTATAGAGCATTTCAATGATATGAAAGCCATATATGGTCATTTAGTATAACGTGTCTTCTTATCAAAAATAGAAAAATATTGACATGTTATGTTGTATATAAGAAAAAAAATCTGTTCTGAGAAACATCACCCTCTAAAAATGCACCTATGAAAACAGCCGTTTAGCAATTACGCATAGGTAGACATTTTTCGCAAAGAATAAAACTTATGCCAGGAATTTTACAATGAAAATGGTCTAGATCTATTCTCAATACAATAAGCAATAAATATAAGCCAAAACTTTAACTGTCACCTCCTCATGTCACTCATTATACCAGATTTCATCCATAGCATGGAACTACTTTTTGGACTACTTCACAAGTAACACTGAGTATTCACTTCCGGTTTGGTGTAATCCGTCCTCACAGCAGGGGTTTCGACATCATTTATCTTCATCTCCTTTATTTCAATCTTAGGTCTCTCGTCAATGCTGAAATTAAGACGTCTTTGGCAAACTTCAAGTGAAGAATATCTTGTCAGCACTATTTCATTCGTACCTTGCTTCGGGGTAACCTTAGCATTTATGATCTTCACAGGGAATTCATTACATGAACTGTTGTGTATTGGTCATGCTTTTCTGGTGAAAAGCTGATAAACCTGCAAATGAATGAAAAATGATTAATATTGTAAGAAGGCAAAGACCAAGACATTTGGGAAAAAATCCATCAAAATCGCTGTTTTGAAAAATAAATTTTACAGCTATTATGTAACAACAACGGGGCTTTTCATCAGGAAATTGGGAAGAGGCCCTAGCCTTTCAAATTGAGAAACTCATATGGAATAATTTGGTGACTGCCATTTTTTGCAAAGTGCCTGCAATTTTTTTTTTATATTTTGAATGGTTGAAATGATATTTTTTTAATTTGTCACATGAATGCTTACTTATGGTACTCAGTTTGTATCACGATATGCACCTTATCGTTGCATCTGTATCCCAATATGTATAATATCGTAAGACTAGCACTATTTATAAAACAAAAAAGGTAGTTAAATTAAATGAAAATTTCCATATTGTTATGCACAACATATTTTAAAGAACACACTGAAAATATTCTTTGGCAAGTGATTTGTAGCAGCAAAATGTCTCTGTTTACAGCGGATGTATGTCATTAACTTGGGTGAAAGTACGCACCTGGGGTCTTCCTCCACCATCAAAGCTGGAAAGTCATATGACCTATAATTGTGTCAGCCCAAAGTGACCTGCCCCCCCCCCCCACTCCAAAAAAAAAAAATCAAGGGAGGAATGGACATCTGTGATCCAATTATTAAGGTACATAAGATTAATACATGAACTAGGCTTAGTTGGTTCAACTTTCAACGGCGCTACAATGTATGGCGGCTCACACTCATCAACTTTGCAGATAAACAATGGAACCATTTTGTAATCGCTTACCAACAGTTTCGCTAATAAATGCCACAAATGATATGCAGTTATTTGCATTCTTGAATGCTCTGGGTGGTGGGTAATCACAGTTATATAAGACACCCCAAAATGAACCTTTGACAGGTACTATGTAATTATTGATGTTAACACTGTGTTCTAACCATGACCACCTCATTAGACTCGGCATTTTTGTCTAGTATTGTTTTCCATTGTGACAAATTTTAATGTATTTGTCCCACCACAAAGTTAGAATTGTCCATAAAGTTTAAGCATTGAAAGTTAGGGTACCTCATGTGCTTCTTCTGTAGACTTTGGATTGTTATTCAATTGGAAAGGTCTGCCGTCAATGTGAACATAACATGGCATATTCTAACCTCTTGGTCCAGAGGATCACATGGCATGGTTACATTCATTTCCTCAGGATTTAATTGAGTAAATATTCTGAAAGTTATATATAGATGAGTGCAAGTAACAAACAATGATCACACATTCATATTTGCGTTACTGTATCTAAATCACACTATTGACAGTATTAATTGTTTCCAGATGTTACTGCACAATCCTTGACCATGTGTCAGACACTATTGCACTTAAAACAAGTGAGTTTGGTGAACGATCGAGTCATGTACCTGAACTGCTTGCCTTTGGGTACTCCCCTCCCTTGAAAGGCAAAGGGGTGCATAGGAGGGTAAAATGGGAACCCAGGAAAGCTCGACATTTGCCACGGTGAAGGCGGTAAGGCACAGGAAGGCGGTGGGATAGGATCAGTAGTTTTTGATTAAACAGCTTTAGAGCTAAGCAACTTGAAAACTAATGCTGCTGCAAATTTCGGTTGTTCTTTGTGCATTTGGAAACGCAAGATGAGCATTGAAATGGTTCTCTTTGTGAGTTATTTATTTTCTGGACCAAGGATGATTAGCTTGACAAAAAGCTCATCGAATTTTACCCCAGTATATGCTGCCTCCTTTGTCTCCCTTTTAAGTCTTTCAAATTCCGCAATTTCATTAGTTACTTCCTTCCAATTCTTGTATTTGCCCCATCAATGCATCATACTGTTATATGAAAAAAGGAGTCAAAATGACTATCGATTCTTCATTAAATACTACTGCCCACTCTTACTCTGTGATTATACCCTTACAGAAGAAAAAGGCCTGCTGTGTACATACAGCGTATATGATGCGTACATGATGTGTACTGAAATCAAGGGCTTTAAATAGTACGCAGGATATACACCGCACATACACCGATAGTACGTTTGTAGTACACTTTTGACATGCAAATGAGCTCTGCCGCATACTACTTGCTGTGTACATGCTGTGGACTACATAGTACACAGGATGTACGCTGGAGGAATTTAGTATGCGGGAAATAGTACGCAGCATGTACGCGGCACATACACTTTTCACATGCAAATGAGCCTGCGGTGTACTACCCCTGCGGCGTACATGCTGTGTACTCCTGCGGCGTACATGCTGTGTACTCCTGGCCCGAGTCCTGCGGCGTACATGCTGTGTACTCCTGCTGCATACATGCTGTGTACTCTTGTGGCGAAACTGCTGTGATAATGTAAATTCCTTACCCCACCAACTTTCGTATGCAAATGCTGACCATTTGGACAGAAAAAAACAGAAAAAAGATAAGTGACATGCATCAATAAGTATTTACCCTTACCAAAATAATGTAGATTGATGTTATCAAATAAATTAGTATGCTTTTCTTCATCCACTTTTCAATGAAATAAATCAATTTTTGTAGCATGTAATTTGGTAAACATTTGAAGAAAATGGCGTAACTGCATCAAGGGGAAACAACTTTAATGCAACTAAATATAAGTGTTATGATTTATTATAGACGATGTGTGCGTAGTATATATCTATTTTGATTAAAATCCATCTGAGAACAATCTAGGACTGGAATTATATAAGCATTTATACACTTTTACATCCGTAAAAAGTAGCGCACCAAAAAATTTTGGATTGATTTTTTCCAATGGGGCAAGCGCAATTAGCAAAATGGTTCTGAAAATATACAAGCGGCAAATCCGATTAACAGCTTTTTAATTTGGTGAGGCCTTAATGAGTTAACATAATGAGCATTAAAGCCTTTATAAAACATGATAGAATGGTGTTTTGCTTAAGAGTATTCAAATAACAGTGAGAGCTATTAATTCTTCTCATTCGGGCGCTGTTGAGGCATTATCTTGGTAATTATTTCATGTATTACAAAATGTAATGCAAGGAAGTTCAAATAAGGCTTTTGAAGTTTTCAATTATCCAAGTTAGAAAGCTCCAGGATTAATTCAAAATGAAAAAGAATATATTTTTACACTGCATGCAAGGTGCAGCTCAGAAATCACTAAGATGTAAGCTTCACAAATGAACATTGCAAATAGTTTGGCAAATTTTCATTGTTCAGAATACCGTTAATCTGAACTGTTCTATGCTATTAAGATAAAAGTTACTCGGAAATCAAGTTCTTGCTTCCAAAAAAAAAAAATGTACAAATCCTTCCTGCATGAAGTGTACTTCAGACTTTTACCTAAAAAAATTCAAAGTATAAACACCAAAAGAAAATGAACAAGTCCCTCCCGTGTATATGAAGTTTACTTCAGACTTTAACTTATAAAAAAAAAACTAAGTATAAATGCCAAAAGAAATTGTACAAGTCTTTCCCGCATATATGAAGTGTACTGCACAAATTTCAAAGTATCTGTGGTGTACATGCTGTGTACTATTTTCTTGTACAATTCCCTCCTGCGTACATGCAGTGTACTCCTTAAATTTTCAGAGTCTGTGCTGCGTACTTGAAGTGTACTAGTGACCTCCTGCGTACATGCTGTGTACTTGTTGAAATAGTACGTGGCATGTACGCGGCATGCGGTGTATGTAAAATGTACTCCTCTGGCGTACTACTGTGTCCGCGGCATATACACAGCAAATACGCAGCATGTACGCCACAGAGGCTTGCTTCTGTAAGGGAAGGCAGAGTGGCCCAGATGACAATTTGCTAGATTCTGGGTTGATATAGACTGTTAAATTGTTATAATTGTACCCCCCGACAAAGTTGTAAGGGGGTGTTATAATACTGGTTTCAGGTTGTCTGTCTGCCTGTCCATCCATCCGTCTGTCCGTCGACACAATCTTGTGCGCACTATCTCTGCTCATCCCCTTGACACAATTTAATGAAACTTCACAAAAGTGATCAGTAACAACAGTAGTTGTGCATGGGTCATGTTAGGTTCTTTCAGAAAAAAAAATTGCAGAGTTATGGGACTTTGTATTTTGTTACTATACTATATACATAGACACAATCTTGTGCGCACCATCTCTCCTCATCCCCTTGACACAATTTAATGAAACTTCACACAAGTGATCAGTAACAACAGTAGTTGTGCATGGGGCATGTTAGGTTCTTTCAACAACAAAAATTGCAGAGTTACGGGACTTTGTTTCTTGTTAACGTACTATGTATATACAGTCTGCATATGCAATCTTGTGTGCGCCTAATCTTCCGAACCCTTGCACACAATTTAATGAAACTTCACACAAGTGATCAGTACCAACCTTAGTTGTGTATGGTGCATGTTATGTTCTTTTAGATAAATATTCGGCATAGTTATGGGACTTTGTTTTTTGTTACTATACTGTCTACATACAGTCTATAAACATACAGTCCACATAATTATGCAATCTTGTGTGCGTCAAATTGCAATGTACTGTGTCAGTGCATGCGTGGGGTACATTCATCACCTTTAGTGATAGCTCTAGTTTCTCACAAGTTCTTCAATTATTTCTTAAATTTCTTTAAGGCAAGCATTAAATGCTGCAGCCAAAAATGGAAAATCTTGCTTATTTCCATAAAATACTGGTATTGTGACTCTTTTCATCTGGTGTGTTAAGTCTAAATCTAGTTGCTTTTTCTCGCTAGTATCTTCACCTGCATCTGACTGACTGCTCATTGTTTCATTCTGCAAGGCATGATAGTCCTTCATAACTTTGTCGTATTCTTTTTCAATAGCTTCAACTTCTGACATAATAGATCCCATTTCTTTTGTTTTCTCTTGCAATTTGTATTTATAACATTCTTAACGACCTAAATTTAAAGACATAATCTGCCCATGCAGATGAACCTGGCCTCATTACTGCTAAATCTCGTACCATCTCCCCATCTCCTCATATTTCATCAGCGTGGGGGTATCTGCGGGTAATTTCATTGCATACACAGCAACATACCTTAGAAATGCTGATGTCCACATATCAATGGTAAGCACCTTCTGTTTCTTGTTTGAAATAATGTTAATATTTGATTGCCCTACCAGTTGTTCCTGGTGCAAATGAAGCAGGTCACTTTCTTCGTCTGAAAAGTCAGAGTCTGAATCAGTATCTGATGTACAATGAACGTTAGGTCTGTGTCTTTCTGGTTCTTTTCCGCTCCTTGATGGGGCTCAAGAGCATTTTTTGGTTCTAGGGTTGTTTTTCTGTTGTAATGATAAGAATCAGATGTACTATGGTGTTCGGGATCTGTTGACACTGAATCTGATTCTGAATCTGTAGTTTCCGTGTTAGCTTTGGTTCGAGTCTTTTAGCTCACCTGAGCACGAAGTGCTCTTTTGTGGTCGTCGTCAGTCCGTCGTCAACAGTTTGACTGTTAACACTCTAGAGGTTACAATTTTAGCCCAATCTTAATGAAACTTGGTCAGAATGTTACCCTCAATAAAATCTTGGACGAGCTCGATATTGGGTCATCTGGGGTCAGAAACTAGGTCACCAGGTCAAATCAAAGGAAAGCTTGTTAACACTCTAGAGGTCACAATTTTGGCACAATCTTAATGAAACTCGCTAGTTGGATGATAAATGGTTTCTGGCAAAGACAATGGCAGCTCAGATGTTCTGGAACAGCTTTATTTGACTAAGTGTTGATAAATGTAGGCCATCACTCCCAGGAACAGCTTGTTGGTTCTGGACAGACCAAAATCCCTTGAGCCTTCACAAGTGTGCGTAGTCAATTTTGGCAATTCAAGTTTGTAGGGTGGTGTTAAAATGATCCACCCTCCTATTGAACCAGTTAACATCGACCGGGTGACGTGTCTGTACGTGCTTATGGAGCAATGAATTGTTTGCACAATCAACACTAATTTAACCCCTAATCTCGAGCCAAAATACTCTGTAGTGTCCAACACTGATTGTACTATAGTTTCTGGAGATTTGGATTTATCTGACAAATCATTCGCCCCTACTAAGAGAATAACGACATTTGGTTGAAATGTAGCAATAACTTCGTGATGTTCCACGACACCCTCAGTGTAACATCCTGTGAATGATGTCTGAATCATGAAGTCATATTGGCACAGATTAATTTCAATTTAATCATTCACTACTCCAAAGGAATGTTTTCAGAATGTTCTACAAACAAATGACTGCAGATCTGAACTTTGAGAGGCATGACGACACACTAGATACCAAGAATGTTCACGAAATGTTCCCGAGCCCCTGTGTCCAACAGAACACAGAAGTCATAGAAGTGAGCCTTACTTCCGTTATCCCTTCACAGTTGATGAGTAGAATACCTTTATCCGAAAAGTTTCTATATAATAATTAGTGAAGTCAAGCTGACAGTAGGTTTGTGTTCTATAACTTTGGTAAAATAACTGAAAAATTTTCTTTGTTAATGTTTTTTGCAAGTAAAATGAAACCCACGTTAAATATAATTTGTAACCGGATCTGCTATTGGCTCTTTATTTTACAACTGATACGAATGGCTGATATCAAGGTAACCGAAACACACGCATCTATACTTAAAACAAAAGCTACAAAAGTACTAATTGTATGTAGACAAAAATTTTATATGTATATACAAAAATAAAGGTCCATGACCACCACCATAAATTATTTTATGCTAACATAAAATACACTTATTAATAATAAATAATATTCTAATGTTCACATTTTTAAAACAGGAAAGTCTGTGATAATAACTACTCTACCTCTGTCCAAAAGACATTGCCATTTAGTAGATCCTACCGGTGGATACTTTAGGAATGCCCTCTGTCTGTCTGTCCGTCCACAAATCTAGATACTGCAATTACTCAAACAGTATTCAGGCTAGGTAAGGAATAGAGGGCAATATTTAAATTATGCATGTACATGACTTGTGCTTTAATGTCATAGGTCAAGTAAAATTGTTTATGCTCCATAACTTTTAAGTGCGTTGATGGATTATCTTAGTACTGCACCTATGGTGAAACAATGTGTCGCATACATGATCTATGCTTCTAGGTCAAGGTCACTATTGAAATTTAAGTAAAGATAGTTTTTGTTTCTTAGCTTCTAAATGCCTTGAAGCATTTTTAGTCCTAACACTGATTCCAACAACCACAAGAGATGAACACTAACAAAGTTTTCCACCAGTAGGGGACTTCTGTATTGCCACTGCAATACTCAGTCACTTGTCAGAACCTGTGACTGGGCTTTGAAAACCTTGGCTGGGACATCAGTGCCCGAGAGTGACGATTTCGCCTTACCATTTAGCAAAACTTTTCATCGTTATATATTTACCTATTTTCAATCATGTTGCCAAATATAATTTTTGGGTCTATGTGCTTAATTTTTCAGTTTGCAAAATATCAACTTGGAGTTCTTACATAGCTGCTTATTTTATGTTATTCTTTTGAATTGTTTTATATCAAAACATATATTGTCAAAATTAACCTTAAGAAAGACAGCAGCCTGATTTATTATTACTTAATACACAGGATGTAATAGATTCCGGCATTATTCAAGGTTTTTCCAGTTAAATAGTGAAACGCCATCACTTTCAGTTAAAAAAATGCAGAACTACCCTTTACCATAAAAAAATGCGTATTTTATTCTTAACCTGCAGTTTAAATAAGTATTAAATGATAAATTCATCATTTTGGGGGTGGGTTTACCTGCTTCCAAAGTAATATAAGTGTATTTCTGAAAGTTATAGAATCTTTGTTTAATTCCTAATTACATCAAAAAGATTTTCATGAGCTACACAAAATGGTTCCATTCCTGAACTTTACAGATGAATTATCAATGAACAAGCAGTCCTAACATAACCTGACTCTTTTAAATATTCATGTGAGGTCATGTACAGTTCAACTTAAGATTTTTGATAGTTTGGCATTTGTTTTGTTAGTTTATTTATAGTGAGATATTTATAAAGTAAAGGTATTGAATGTTAATTTTTCATAGTGAAGTTTTATTTTTGACTTGCATGCAAACTGTTGTTTTTGTTTTATAAAGTTACATTTTGTACAGGTGTTGTGACATTTTTGATAGACAAAAAGTAGCTTCAGGTATTCTCTGCTTTATCTTAGCGGTTAACGAATGGCATAGAGGTGCACAATAGTTGCCATGAAAACAGAAAATAAATCTACCTAAACCCGCTCCTGCCAGACATCTCAAAGTTTTGATTATCACTATGAAAATAAAACTGTAGTGTACATATTTAGTTACCAGGGAGCTTAGCTGTTGTTGTATCATTGCTGCTATAAAAATGTATTTTGACTGCATTTAAAGTATTTTCACTGTGTGGTAAAAATGTTTATTTTTGTGACAGCTTAGCCATTGTTATATCATTGCTGCATAAAAAATGTATTAAATTTTTCAATACATTTGAAGTGTTTTTTCCATGGTAAATATTTTTGTTTAGGATGGCCAACCATAATATTTTTGTTACCTAACACCTTGTTTGGACCCTGAAGCTATACCTTATTGGGCCTTCGCCAGCCATCTCTCATCTTCGGCAATGCAATCAGTTTAAGCCATCATTTTTGGAATGCTTGGGGAAAAAGAAATGATATATCATAAAATGGGGAGTGGGGTGGGGGTAGCATTTTAACAGCATCTGATATTTACTTACCTAAATACAAATAAAAATTACAAAGTAGCAAAACAGTGGCGAAGCACTAAAATCTTGAAATTGACAATATTTTGTGAATTTTAAAATAAAGAAAGTGAAAAGATTTTTGCTTTGTAACTCAACAAAACTGTGCCTGAGAAACAAAAACCCAGATATTTTGATTTCATGCTTGTGTGAAAGGGGAGGGGTATGCAGATTCCGGTATGTAGAATCTTTGAAATATATCTGTACTGATATCTCAGTGTCAAATTTTATACATGTTTGAGGCATAATAAATTATTTGCTTAAATAACATCCCTGCTTGCCCCAGTTTTTTCATGCTGCCTGACACTTTATTTTTTTAAAAGAAAAAAAAAAAGGAAATGTATTTTTTTTCATTGCTGTCAATTATCAGAAACAATAAAGCCCCTCCCCCTCCCCACCGTCAAGAAAAATGTGCATTTAATTTATGATGGCCTTATACACTTAATATGGAACAGTATTTTGTGATATTTTGAATGTTATTTTTTGCCAGAATGTGAAGAATAAAAGTTAATGTAAAGATGTTCAGATGTTTCTTATTATATTTTGTCCAAGCATTTTGCTGGTGAGTTGAAACAGTGATGCTCAACGGTCAGTTAAGTACCATTCCGGGAAAGGTATGGTACAACACAAGTCAAGTTTCAAAGAAGTTCTGTTATCAAGTATCAGGAATAAATGGTGGTTATTAAATCATCACCAAGATGTAAAATACATTAGGCTGTTTAGAAGGCCTCCAGTGCCGAATTGTTAATAGTCACCGACTTTAAATCACTTGCCCCCACCTCTGCTGTAAGTTTAGAACTTTCTTAGGGTGTAGAAGTCTCACATGTGAAGTAACCATCCATTTATTTTACCAAAGTTCTATGGTGCCCCCACTGTTATCTGAAATAATGCATGCAGGGACACCTGGGGTCTTCCTCCACCATCCAAAGCTGGAGAGTTGTCTTGTGACCTTTAACTGTGTAGATGTAACATTGAACTAACAAAACAAACTGTTTGAAGTATATGGAGGCTGGAGGCCTTTGTGCGATGTATCTATCACATGGTTGAAGTCATGGAAGTGAGGTAAAACTGTAACATAGTTTTGGTATTACAATGTGTTAGATCTATCACAGTTCGACGATGACATTCTTTTGAGGTCACATTGACTTTGGCTATCACATTGTAAAGGAAGAAAAATTAAGAAAAAGAGCTAAAATGTGATAAAAAGAATATTGCCTTTGTGTCATTCTTCATTGAATTTATTAGACTTGTTGGATAACAAAATCTGTGAGAAGAGACAGGGCACTAGAATGTATTAATGCTGGATAGAGGAATGGAGAATGTCTGTGGAAACTAGAGCCATCACTGGCATGATTTATAACCCTACAATACTGCTTTGTTAAAGGAAACAAAACATTGATTGAATTTCCTTACCTGCCAAGGAAATTCAAGTTCGAACCAAATCCATTTAGATATTCAAAATAGTAAAACTTTCACCAGAAATTTTAAGTAAAAAGGGCAAAATTCATGAAATATTGGTTCCAGGGTTACAGATCTTGTGTCAGGTGATGATCTTGACTAACTTATAAATCTGAATTAAATCCATCTACACGTGCTAATAACAAGCGGTAGAACAAAAGTGCATCAAACTTTAGTGAAAGATGGGATATAATTCCTGAAATACTGGTGCTGGAGTTATGGATCTTGTGTCATACCATGTGTAACTGATTTGATTTAAATCGTTAAAAAGAGAGTGAAAGTGCATCAAAACTTTAACTGGAAATTCTAGGTTAAAAGGGGACATAATCCATGAAATATTCGTGTAAAAGTTATGGCCCTTGTGTCAAATCGTGTGGTTGATGATAACAATTTTAAATTTGAAGCAAGTCTATCAAGTTAACAGTTAATGGGTGCAAGTACATTAAATCCTTAACCAAGCTGTGGATGCCAATGCATGGTGAGTAGGATAGCTCTTCATGTGCTTTGTATGGTCAAGGTAAAATGATAAATTGCTTGGCAGAGCCTGGCATTTTATCCAACTTGTTTAATGAACTCAAAAACAACAGAGTCTATTCCTTTGACAATACTGAAGTCTTTGAATGCAGAATACCGAATACTTGAACCAATTGCAAGGCCCTAAATCTCTCACCTGACTTAGTTTTTTAGAAAGACCGTTCAGTTTAATAAAAATCAAGAAGAAAATGCAACCTCTGATATGTGAATTTAGTTCTGCAGGTTTGATAAACTGGAAGACATTTGTCCAGACAATATAGACTATAGCTAGAAACAAAAATTAAAACCGAGCTGCATTATCATGTACCACCTTTACAGGATTTATCTGACATGTTTACCTAGATTTTCATCTCAGATTACAGAGTTTTAAATATGAATTAAATTTTAGAAACATGTGTTTTGACAAAGTTTTATAAGATCTGTAGAAAATGTGGCCTGTAGTGTTGATAAGATTTTTCTAAGACTTAAGACCCAGTTTTTGAACCAAGATGGCCAAGTTTTGAACATGGCTTAGATTTCATACAAACAAGCATTCTGACCAGGTTTCAAATAGATCAGGTATAAGTATTTTAAAATGCTACTGTTGAAGAACAGGTTAATACTGGTACAGAATCCAGGAACACTGGTTAGGTTAACCTACCACTACATAATAATAAAACCAAAAAATCTCAACACCTACCTACAGAATTGTGGGAAAAACATTATAGTCCTGTTTTCCTTCTGCAGAATACAGACAAAATCAGTTGATACATTTTCCTGGCTTTTATCTATTTTTTAGAGAGAGAAAGAAGACAAAAGCACACCAATGTGGTCATGATTTTATTGACAACAAAGTAATCAGCGACTGAAAGCATGTACTGAATAAATCTCAAATATACTTTAATAAATATGTACCAGGGTCAAACTTCTTTCAGCTTTTTATTAGCAATAGAAATTAATATTGTATAGCGGAACAGAATTTCATGACCAAAATAAAAAAAATATGCCAAAAAATCCGTCTTTAAACTTCTCTAGGTACAAAAAGAATAGTTAAGTACCTAGCCTTCTTTTCGTGTGATTTTTGAGCCCTTTTAATCTATTTTGGCATAAATCCATTATTCCTACAGCATATGTATAAATACTGCCTCTATACAATATAGTCAATACAATACTGCATCTATTCATATTCCAGTTGATTTTTTAAACCTGCTGGTCGGACACTGAGAAAATTTAAACATGATGTTTGTTCATGGCAACAGTTTGACAGCACTTTGAATTAACTTCTCCATAGAGCACATGTATATATCATCAGTATGTCTGCATTTTTGAACTTCCAGGAATATCATCTTCATGATTTCCGGAACTCTGAAAAAGTAACAATTTCTGTGCATCAGTAACAGAGCATGGTCCAGTTTTCTATCAAGTTTTGACAAATTATTCTATCCCATTCTGTTCTATAGGTACATGTATTTCTATTTTATCAGTACATATACTTGTTGTGTGTGATTACAAGAATATGTTTATATAATGTTGAAACATTTCACCACTGTACAACTTTATCTACTCTAATTGTTTACTTGTGAAAACCAGAAATCTATAGATTTAAATCTGTTGTCAAAATAATTATGTTTTGAAGGTTAAACACCAGTAATACAATGCCAATAAACCAAACACAAAACAAAAAGTAGAATTTTCTAACAACACAGAACAATAGATATTTGTCTGTAAATAAGTCGTATGATTTTCATTTATCAAAAATAAGGAAAAGCTCGCGTCTTTATTGATTACAAAATATGTCTGTAAGCAATAAATATTTCAAATTAAATCAAAAGAGAAGCATAAAACGTCTACAGCTAGTCTATATGTAAACAGCAGTTCACTGACCTTCTGAACATATTGAGGATTTACTGCTATCTCATTATCCATCTCTTTAAGCTTGGCATCCAACTGTATACATTTCTGCATCTAGCGAATATATACACAAATATTGATATATCACTTCTCTAGGAGCAAATAATTATTACATTAAAAGATATTCAAATCAAATTTAGATGAAAGTTTCTGGAGCAGCAGATGTACAGTCTATTGTACATTTACCTATTTTACATCCATTATCAAACTAGAAAATGCTTTTGTAAAAAAGCGCATGTCTCCCCCAATGCAAAGTCCTATAGGCAAGAAGTCAATAGGGGTCAGGAGCGAAAGTCGAAGAGACACTGATGGTTGGCTGCAATAGGGATCATCTACTTGGCATGTCCAGTCATCCCGCTAAATTTCAACACTCTTGGCCTAGTGGTTCTCAAGTCACTGTTCAGGCTCCTGTGACCTTGACCTTTGATCAAGTGACCTCAAAATAAATAGGGGTCATCTACTCTGCATGTCCAATCATCCTATTAAGTTTCAGCATTGTAGGTCAAGTGGTTCTCAAGTTATTTCCAAAAAATGATTTTACATGAACAGGCCACTGTGACCTTGACCTTTAATAGACTGACCCCAAAATCAATAGGGGTCATCTACTCTGCATGTTCAATCATCCTATGAAGTTTCAACATTCTGGGTCAAGTGGTTCTCAAGTTATTGATCGGAACTGGTTATCAATGTTCAGGCCTCTGTGACCTTGACCTTTAACGGAGTGACCCCAAAAACAATAGGGGTCATTTACTCTGCA
The DNA here is from genome assembly GCF_021730395.1 of Mercenaria mercenaria. NCBI lineage: Eukaryota > Metazoa > Mollusca > Bivalvia > Venerida > Veneridae > Mercenaria > Mercenaria mercenaria. The sequence continues at coordinate 71,606,198 of NC_069362.1, forward strand.
TGAACAATGATCCTATGAAGTTTCAACATTCTGGGTCGAGAGGTTCTCAAGTTATTGATTGGAAATGGTTTTCCATGTTCCGGCCCCTGTGGCCTTGACCTTTAACAGAGTGACCCTAAAATCGTTAGGGGTCATCTACTCTGCATGACCAATCATCCTATGAAGTTTCATCATTCTGGGTCAAGTGGTTCTCAAGTTACTGACCGGAAATGGTTTTCAATGTTCAGGCCCCTGTGACCTTGACCTTTGACAGAGTGACCCCAAAATCGTTAGGGTCATCTTCTCTGCATGACCAATCATCCTATTAAGTTTCAACATTCTGGGTCAAGTGGTTCTCAAGTTACTGACCGGAAATGGTTTTCAATGTTCAGGCCCCTGTGACCTTGACCTTTAACGGAGTGACCCCAAAATCGATGGGGGTCATCTATTTTGCATGTACAATCACCCTTTTAATTTTTCAACTTTCTGGGTAAGTGGTTTCTAGTTATTGAGGGAAAGGGTTTTTCCCTGTTCGGCCCCCTGTGCCCTTTGACCTTTGATGGAGTTCCCCCAAAAATCGAAAAGGGTCATCACTTTTTATGCCCAATACCTATGAATTTCAACATTGGGGTAAGTGTTCTCTAGTTATTGTCGGAATGGTTTTCAATTTTCAGGCCCTGGACCTTGACCTTTTGACGAGTGACCCCAAAATCGATAGGGGTCATCACTCTTCATGCCAATTATCCAAAGAAGTTTCAACTTCGGGTCAAGGGTTCTCTAGTTATTGATGGGGAAAGGGTTTTTCAATGTTCGGCCCTGTGACCTTGACCTTTAAGGGCCCCAAAATCAATGGGGTCACTCTTTCATGACCAATCATCCTTGAAGTTTCAACATTCGGTAAAGGGGGTTCTCTAGTTATTGACGGAAAATGGTTTTCAATGTTAGGCCCCTGTGACCTTTGCCTTTGACGGAGTGACCCCAAAACAATGGGGTCGTCTACCCCAGCAGCCCAAAACCCCTTGATTTTGAATTTCAGGAAAAGGTTTCCCATTTTTTGCTAAAAATGAAGTGGACGACGGAACGGACAAAAGGGACGGACGGACAGGGCAAAAAAATATGTTCCTGGGGAGACATTTTATAGTGACTGAAAATTACTTTTCATGTACTTGATAGGGAACAAGAAAAAGAAATTGTAATAGCAACAATAAAACTAGAAATGATTCAAAAGACACCCCAACTATATAATATAAAAAATGAAATCTAATCCTTTTGGAAGCTAGAACACATGCAACCACTTGTTTGGGGGTCATGAGAGTATGAAAATGTCCAAACTCCGCCAGAAAATGGCCCCAAAGGACCAGAAGAGGCGTGTTCTGTGTATTTTTTTTCAAAATCCCACATGCAAAAAAACATTTAACCTACATAATCCCTGTCTTGTTATGGAAAATTTTGAAAACCTTAAAGCATACAATAATACATAACGGGACAAATTTTTCTAATTTTTTACATTAAAATAGACCTGGGTTTTTGGAAAGGAGTCTGGTCTTGAATGCTACATATCTCCTTGTTAACGATGGTCATTTGTGAAATCGAATCAAACATGACATATTCCTTGGCTGTAGGCAATTTTCTAAACTCACAAACATACACAAAATTTAAGTTACCAAACAGTGACCTTGACCTCTGAAATGGTGACAATATTTTTTCATGCAACACACAGTCCTCTTAGCAAAATTATTCAAAATCCTACAATAAACTTTCTCGGCCAGAAAGAATTTTCAAACACCTAAACATATCAACAGAGATAAATCTAACAGTGTGAAATACCCAAATTAATGATGGCCATACTTTAAACATTTATTATTGCCAATCATTCTTCAAAGGCAAAAAAAAGCAGTCATCAGGTAAATTACCTCGATCTAGCTGTAAACACATCGACGTATTTTTTTCTTGGATTTCAAAAACCGTACCATACCCTTTTTGATTTTATTTTCGCATAAATTCTATTCAATCTACACAAAAAACAGCTTAAAAACAAATTTAAATACAATTCTACACTTCAAAAAATAACCCATTTTCATGTAAACCTTTGGGTTAATGAACAAACAAATTCTTAGGGGGTAAACGATTCAAAAATTTTAAAAGAGGAAATCCCTTAAGTCCCCTTTAAAACATTAAAATTTTTTAAGGCCCAAAAATCAACAAAAACAACCCCGGAAATTTTAGAAAATTTGAAATTTTTTAAAAACTTTAAAAACAAAGGGGGGGAAAAATTTTTTGTAAAAGGCCCTGGGCAATTTCATGCCAAAATCAAGCTTTTTTCCCTGGTTTTTTTTTAGAAAATTTTTTTTTTTTCTTGTAAATCAAGTACCCCGGGGCGGTCTTTTTGCCCCCGGGGGGCAGTTTAAATAATTGAAAAGTCACTGGGCTGTACAGAAAATACAAAATCTGGGTTCTGTTTATTTTTAGAATTTTTTTAAGATTTTCCTTGAAAATAAAGGCCCCCTTTGGGCTGGTCAATTTTGCCCCCGGGGAAAGTTGAACAAATTTTGAGGGCCCACTAGGAAATGCTACATGTCAAATATCATCCTAGGCCTTTCATTTTTATTTTTAGAAAATTTTTTGAAGTTTTTCCTATGTAAAATAATGCCCCGGGGGCGGTCAATTTGACCAGGGGCCTATTGAACAAATTTTGTAAAACCATAGGCAATGCTACATAAAAAAATATCTAGTCTCAGCCTTCTAGTTTTTTTTAAAAATTTTTTTAAAGTTTTTCCTATGTAAATCAAGTGACCCCTGGGGGCGGGGTAAATTTTTGACCAGGGGCAGTTTAACAAATTTTGTGGGGTCCACTAGGAATGCACATGTAAATATCTAGCTCTAGGCCTTCTTTTTTTTTTGAAAATTTTTGAAGATTTTCCTTTTGTAAATCAATGACCCGAGGGGGGTAAATTTTCCCCGGGGGGCCAATTGAAAAAATTTGTAGAGGTCCCTAGGAATCTACATGTAAATATTAAGTCTAGGTTTCGGGTTTTTTTAGAAAATTTTAAATTTTTTTCCTAGTAAATCAAGGCCCCCCTGGGCGGGTCAATTTTGCCCCCGGGGGCAAAGGGGGCCGGGGCCACGGCAACCCCGCCAGGGCCGGGGTTTTTGGGGGGTTTTTTTTTCCCCGAAAATGGCCCCGGGGGGGGAAATTTTGGGGGGGGCCCATGATTTGAACAAATTTTGTAGGGCCCACTAGCATCCTACAGTAAAATCTAAGCCTAGGCCTTCGGGTTTATTTTTGAATTTTTTGAAGTTTTTCCCAAGAAAAAAAGTGACCCCTGGGGGGGGGGTAAATTTTGCCCCCGGGGTCATGATTTGAACATTTTAGAAAGGGGTCCCCTGGGGCAATGCTACATGTCAATATCTAAGCCAAGGGCTTCTTTTTTTGAGAAGAAGATTTTTGAAGATTTTCTTTGTAAATAAAGTGCCCCCCTGGGGCGGGTAATTTTGCCCCCGGGGTCATGATTTAAACATTTTTGGGGTAAGGCCCACAGGCAATGCTTCACACCAAACTAAGCTCTGGGGCTTCTGTTTTTGAGAAAAATTTTTTAAATTTTTTCCTTTTGGTTTCCCAGGCCCAGTGTTCTGCAGGGAAATTTAAATTTTTGAACAATTTTGAAAGGGGCCATCCAAGGAACACCCCTGTGAAGTTTCAAAAAAAAATTTGGGCCCTTTTGGGTTTGGGAGGAGATGTTGTTTAAAGGGAAAGTGGGAGGGGACGAGGGAGGGAGCCGGACGTGGCGATCACAATACCCCCCTGAGCACTTTGTGCTAGGTGCTCGTTGAGCTAATAAAAACAAACGGGAAGAGAAAACCCCTATCTACAGTAAAAATTTGTGTATGTTTCATGTTTATGCACATCACTCGATACAAATTTTAATTACAATGAACAAATGACAAAAAATTTAACATTAAAAATACAGATGCAAGTTCAAATTTTGATTTACTTTTGGGGTGCCTTTAGTTAAACTTTACCTGGCTCAGCAAAACTGGAAGAGTTTAAGGTATTAACGGGTTTTGTTCAGTACTGACAGTCAGTAGCTCCAAAACATCTATAATTACAAGAATTTAACCAATTACCATATGGAGAACATATTTTTCTGCTTCTTTTGGTCCAGATAACTTCACTCTGTTAGCCATGTCAGTCAGTGACAGTGTCAAAAATGTCTGAAACAGAAAAAAAATGCCTTAGTGAGTTTAGGTTTTATATCCAATCCTACTTTTATTGAAAATTTATAAAATAAAGCAATTTGTTGACCTTACCGCTTTTACAGTATAAAATATGTAAATGCACATTTTTTCCGCTAGACAAGACAAACGGGAAAAATTTTTGTATCTTTCACAAAACTTGAACACAATTACAGAATCATGACCTTGGTAAATTCACTGTATAGACTGAAAACATTCTGCAGCCCACAGACAGAATGTCGAGCCCGGCAGTCCCTTTGGTTTCTAAGTGTGACCTTGACCTTAGCCCAGGGACCGGGTTTTTGCGCAGACACTCTTTCCAAAAATGGTGAACATTCACCCAAATTATATAAAAATTTCCCCCAGCATGAAGAAGAAATGCTCCAAAAAATTTCAATTTCCCTCTGCCCCTCCAACTGTGACTTTGACCTTTTAGAAAAACAGGAGTTTGCACATGACATCAGACAATTAAAACAAGATTGCCCATGCATGTCTCAAAGATAGGGCCCCGGAAAAAAGCAACGCACACTGCACATACCCAACCCGTCAAAAGTGACAACAATAATCGAGCTCACTGCAAGCGGGCTCGACAAAAATGAATAGTGGACCTCAAAAAGGCTTACATTGAAATTCTCATGAAGTAATGCATTTTAGCTAAAGCCAAAGGCACCCTTGAAAATACAACAAAGGATTTCAATGGCCCAAATAAAAAGGTTTCTAAAGAAAAAGCTGAAACCCTGTGTTTATAAAAACAGGAGGCGTGTATTGTTATCAAACAGTCTTGATAAAAACTTTTTATAGAAAATAGGAAAGCCTTTTTCCCCCGGACAAAAATTTCAATAAGGCCAGATGGCCAAGACTTCTCCCCCTAATTTCCAGCCAAAAAGGTAAAAATTTTGGGGATGCAGTCTTGGATCAGGTTTTCAATTCAAGGGAAATTTTTTCCAATATCCAAAAAGGGAAAAACTAGTCCTGCTATGTTGGCGAGGTTACTTGGGCATTTTATGGAAAATATTTGAAATTGGGCAACACTTGCGACAAGATTTTTTTAAAATTTCCCAAATACACAAAAAAATAAAAATGCACATGTTTTTCTTTCATGAATGCAAAAAAAACTGAACAATCTTAGGTGCACTTGTGTGAAAATATTTCAAAATTAGACAAACACTGAACAGTTTAGGAATAAATGTTTGAAGACTTTCCTATTTTAGCCCTTCTGACTACTGTCTACAGCGCAGCAGAATCATTTGAACAACGTGCCAAGTTTCCCAAAGTCAGAGAAGACATGGTTAGAAGAAAATGTTGAGGGATGACAGACACAGCTAAACAGGACATGAACAACAGAAGTTACGGGCATGCTTGAAGAGAAATAAAAACATAAAAATCTATGTATACCTTTGTTAATCTCTGTATATTTTTCTTATAGATGGATGTTAAACACTGTTTTACAAGCCCCAAGTTTTTTTCCCGAATAAATAAATCAAAAAAAAACTGTGTTTCTGTAAAAATCTTTTCAAGCTAATACCATATAAGATATTTTTTCCCTGCGGGAAAAATTTTTAAAAATTTTTTTTAAAACCCAAATAAAATTCGTAATATTTGCCTCTATAACCCGCATAGGGAAGAAACGGGGAGATCTTTGATTTCGTAAATTTTTACATCGTATAAAAAAAATTTTTTTACCCCGAATCCATAATTTTTATAGTAGTAAAAAAAACCCTTTTAATTGGAGTTAGTCTAGGGGGAAAATATAAATTCTTTTATAGTTTGAAATTTTATTAAATTGTATTTGTCTAACTTGGATTTTAAACTGCGAATTTTAATTTTCCGCCAACTTCTCAAAAAAATTTTTATCATAAAAAAAGAAAAAAATTTTACTCGACTGAAAAATTTTGATTTTTGTCCACATTCCTCTGGCCTCCAGGATTATTTGAGGAAACTTTTACTAAATCATGTAGGGCGACACGGGGGCTGAAATTTCAAGACATCTTTTTAAAAAAAAAACATTTTAAATAGTAATGCACAAAAAAAATTTTGTTGAAAACATTTTTCAAATTCACTACTTGTAACTGAAATTGTAAAACGCGAATTGTTTTTTTTTATAAAATGATCTTGTCTTAAAAGATTCGTTCACATATTTATACCCAAAACCTTTTTTTGGAGTAAGCAGTGCAACGGGTTTATGATCTTTTTTTATGGATAAAGTGAGAAGTATTTTGACTGGAAAGCATCCAATCTTTTGCCTGAAAGCTATTTAGCTTCTGCACAAATTAAATTTGACACAAGTAAAAACCCAATCCATCATCTGGGGGAAAAAGTGTTATACTGTTTCTACAGGAGACACTGCCCCCTCGGGCTTTGATGGCTTGAACCCCCGGCTTGAACCCCCTGACCACTCTGGTAATTTGTGTGGACATTTTTGGGTCACCGAAACCCTGGTTACCCAAGCTTTTTAAACCCCTCCCATTCGGGTCTCTATGTTTCCTGTAGTTTATGATCATTGGTACCAATGACCACCATGGTTTGATGTACCGATCTATCTGGAAGCTACGGGTTTTAAATCCCTAACGTCTTAACCTCACACTTGTCTTCCCTTTTATGTACTTGCTACAACCTGAGATGTTATTTTGGTGGGGGGGGGGAAATACAACAAAAAAAAATTAAACAACAAAACGTTTTGCTTAAAAGGCATGCCATTTAAAATTTACGAAATTTGATAGACATTTTAATAGGTGATAAGAAAATACAAATAATAATTTTAAAAATTGAATTCTATCCAAAAGATTTTAAAACCCTGGGAAAAATAACAAACCATTTGTCCCCAGTCAAAAGTTTAAGAACAAAATTTATGTATAAAACCATTTTTCCATGGAGAATAAGCGCAAAAAGGATAAATTTCTGTAAGCCTCTAACACAATGACGACTGCCATACTGGGACATTTTTATCCCCTATAAAAACCCCAATTTTTGCATAAAACATGGTTCAGTGAAAAAGGGTTCACATAAATGTTACACTAACCACAAAAAAATTAACACTTTCGACATTTCCCAAAAAAAGTATATACAGTTGTGTGCACCAGGCATATTTTTAACTATAAGTAGCAGGAAAAAAAGATTGAGAAAAAATTTTTAATTTTGGTATTAAAGCTTAATATAAAAAAAATATTTAAAAATCGGTATGCTAAAAAAATAACTCCCGGTAGTTTTTCCCTGTTATTTCATTGGGGACCGGGTTCAAAACTGTACGCATAACAAAATTTTACCTGAAATTACAATTTCAGAAAGAGGGGCTCTCTCAAATTTTTTAAATGCTGGTAGATCATACCCCATAAAGTAGTAACATAAAAATTTTTTTGGAATCATAAGCCCACCCTGAAACATCACAAGATATTGTTTAAAATATGTCTTATTCATACACATTTCTGTAAATATAACAAAACAATTTCGATAAAAATTATTTTTTCGCCTGTCTAATCTACGACTTAATATCTTTCAAACACAGGGGTTAAAAGGTTAGTAAATTTAAAGAGACCATCCCTTTTCATAATTCTGACTGGCTGTTTCAGTTGATTCAACTAAAAGCCCCTATTTCCCAGTTTTCTATTCTACTGTAATGGGTGCCTCCAATTAACATAAAAATTTTCAAACTTTTAAAAAAAATAGAACATATTAAATAATTTTCCAAAGATACAAGTACAGCAAAAATTCCTTCCTTTAACGGGAAATTTCAAAGCGTGACTTATGCTTTTGAGGGTTTTCTATATATTTTATTGATTAAGAGTCTCACTGAAGATACAAGGTTCCAAACACTCAAATCACTGAAAAATTTCTTTTTATTGCAATTATGCCAACACATTTTGTGACCAAAATCGATGAACATTGGATAAGTTACAGCACAGAAAACATTATAGGATGCCACCTGCATCCCCCTCCCGCTGTTTTCTAAAATGCCCCCTTTCGGGCATGTTAAAACTAGAAGTTTTTAAAGAACTTTATGTGTATTTTTTCACTAAATAAAGGACCAAAACCTGGCCAGCAATGAAACCCAAAAGGGGGAACACCAGGTGCAAAACTTCACATCTATAAAAAAATCTTAAAATGTTTTAGATCCATGTCAAGGCTTTTTGAGATACAGGGGCACAAACTTTTTTTTTTTACTAAGTCGAGGGCCATATCTGGGCTGCAAAAAGAAAGAAAAAAAAATCAGGGGGCCAAATTCCAAATTTTGGTTAATATTCCTACATGGTTTTAGACGTATGTGGAGTATTTTTTAAAATATATGCAATACAAACTTTTAAGCACTTTGTGTATTTTTCACTAAAGCCATGGACCGTAACTCCAGTGTTGTTGAGTGAAATCCCAGAGAACACCATGTGCACGTCTCCACATGCACCATGTCACGTCTTCACATCTGTATAAAAAAACAATTCCCAATGTTTTAGACTCAAAAACAAAAACTTTTTGGAAAACATGGACCAAACATACCCATCTAGAATTTTTGACAATTTGGGCCGTAACCGATTTAACCCATAGAAATCCGGAAAAAAAATCCCGATGAAAAAACTTCAATCTTGCTTGAAAAATTTTATGTTTTTAAAAATTTTAATGAAAGGGGGACGGGTTTCTCAGGGTTTGCACACTGGCCCTTCCCAAACCGAGGTCGGGGTTCGATCCCTCAGTACTCGGAATTTTCAGAAACGTTTTCAGTGTTTCCCACCCAACTAGAGGTTACGGTCGGAAACCCCGGGGTCCTTGCGTGATAGTGCTTACACTGGGGACTTAAAAAACCGGGTGTCTATTCGCAAAGAGTAGGCTAAGCGTATATTTTTGATTCTCTGTCGGGGGGCTTTGTCCACTCTGCCCCTTTGGCAGATCACTGTTGTACTAGTAGAGGATGAATATGCCCCTGTGTCTGCTTGAACTAGAAGCCCTTTTTAAAAGAAATTTACATGGAAAGGGCACTATAAAAATCTGGTTTTTAAAATAATTTATAAGGTTTTGCGAAATTTTCAGAAATAGTTTTTTACTAGCATTCTAAAACAGTACTCTTGGCACTTTTTCCCAAAAAGGGTTTTTTCTTATTAAAATTGTTACTTTTTTAGTAACAAAATAACAAAATTTTGACGCACTTTTTAGTACCTTAGGGCTTTTTAAAAATTTAGAATTTATCCGATGAAGGTCAGAAAGACCGAAAAAAAAGTTTTTTTAAAACTAGTCTTTAAACACCTGCTGTTTGCAGTTGTTTCCAATTAAACCCCCCCCTTAGTAACTTGACAGCTGAATAATAAATTTCTATGTTTTAATGACCAGGTCTAAAACTTTTTGAGACTTTTCAAAACAAATTTTACGCCCCTTTATGCTAATTTTGACTAAGTTTTGGGGGGATAAAAACAGCATTGGGGGGTTTTTAAAAGCCTATCCTTCTAGGGTTTAATGAAAACTTAAAAGTTGTCATTGACGCTTAGACCCATTAATTTTTACCTCTTTTGCTGATACGGATTCCCCATCCATAAAAGTAAAGCTGGCTTAGATTCTGGGTAACAACAAAGTGGGGTATGAAAAGTAAAATAATATTAAGTAAATTTTTTTCCAAAAAAGCAGAACAAATTTGCAAAAGGTTTACAACAACAGATTCAGGAATGACAAAGAAATACCAAAATAACCTTGCATGTCCCTAAAACCTTACTGGCAAATATCAAGCAATTAAAATTAAATTTTCTGACCTGGCAGAGGGCACATGTTAGAATGAGCTGTGTGGAAACAATGGGGTTTTGTTTAAAAGCTTTTACCAGACCTGGTACCACGATTTGGGTCAATAAAATAAATCAATGAACAAACCTACTCATTTTATTAAAAAGTTTCTAAAGACATTTATTTACAATATTAACTTAAAAAGTGTTGTACCCCAACTCCAAAAATGAAGAAATTTTAAGGGGAAAATTTGTTTAAAACCATTTTGTTAAATGAAAACTGCTAACTTATCATTTTAATTTTGACTTTCGGGCAGAATATTTTTTTACCTGCTTCCTCTCGACAAGGTTATGTGTAAACTTGTGACATAAATCTGCATCTGTAACATAATACAAACTGTGTTAACTTTCTTCTTTAATCAAAAACAAGATTACTGGTTAGCACATGCAATACTGTGTGTAGATTTCTGACTTTTCATTACAATCAAGATTGCATTTTATCTCAGTTTACTTTTTGTATATCACTGAAGTCATTGAATTTTGTGAAAATGACATTCCAGGGCTTCATGCAAAACAGATTTTCGGACATTCTCGCATACCAACGGTCTACCATGGTTTCCTGGCTGAACCTCTGGTTCATTTCAGTGATACATTTTGTTTGTTTACATTGCAGGGTAAAAGTTTTTAGCAAATCAGTTGAATTATGTGACAAATCATTGGTGCCAAATTATGAGGAATGTTTCTATTTATCAAAACAAGTTTCTAAATGCCGTTTGAAGAGCAAATCTGTATTGATCCCGTCTTCAGTCAACTCTGAGCATATAGTTCAAATGTTGCTTTTATTTTCTACATCTAACACTGGAAAAAATGGATTGCTGAAACCCTGTGGGAATAAAGGTAGTACATGCAAAAAAATAAACAAATCAACATTTCTCTCAAACTATGACGGAAAAGGGGGTTTTAAAATTTTTATTGAGATTTTTAATTTTATGGACTGACCAATCGAAAACCAGACAATCATCCTCCAGCAGTATTCTTAAATAAACCACCAAAATTTTTCTATCAGAATCAAACTAAAAAATATTTTTTTAAACTATACTAGAAAGGGATTTGAACAGTTTATACTATTAAGCATATTGCAAATGAGTCTAGCAACTTTCGCTTCATTGTACAAAAATAAACCCAACTGATATGCTAGAGTGGTCATTAATCTAATAAAGACAGAATGCATGAATTCAAAATCATATTCTAGGAAATGCCTTTTAAATTTCCAGTATGTACATTATGAGTCTTGTCAGGAATTTGAATCTTGGAAATGATCACTGGGAAGCTTACATTTACATTTTACAATCTTAAATAACAACAAAATAAACAACTTACAACTGTCTGTAGCATATCGTACATGTTCTCCATTACATGACAAGATAAACTCTTGTGTTTGTACAAACAATGTTTCAAAGTCAGGAACATTTGGCATGCTGTATTTTTCACACCTGAAAAGTAAACAATGTGATGTCAAAAAATTAAAAAGGGCAAGTGAAAATCAGCTGAAAATATCTAAATAAGACATTGTTTTTATAAAATTTTAACCCTTACCCGCTATTTTCTTAAAGGATGGTTTTTCTTTCAAATTTTGGGCACCCACTTATTACTCAAAAGGGGGTTTTTACTGAAATTTACTGACTGAATACGAACAGTGCAGACCATGATCAGACGCCGGATGTGAAAGGGTGACTTGGGCTGCCTGGTCGCAAAGGCAGAATCATCTTCCGCCAGCGTCAAGGGGAGGTTATAACAGCTGATAAATATTAATTTTTAAAATTTTTTTTTTTTAACATAACCATTTGTTGCAAACTTAAAATTAACTGGTAAACACTGAAGTCAACTACAGGGGGAAAGTAACAGAAAATTTTTTTTCAGAAATTGTTTTTTTTTCTTTGCTAAATACCTGTTTTTATATTCCGGCTTTTTTTTCACTAACATGTCTTTTGAGTGATATTTAATTTCAAGGTAGAGATCCTCTCAGTATTTAATTGGGTAAAAATACAAAATAGCTTAAACCAAATTGATGTCAGTACAGTGCAACTTTTCAAAGGACGAAATGTTTGTTTTTACGAAGTTCTTGCCAGAAGAAAAAGTTTATGCGAATTATTTCTACCGGGAAAAAAACGTTTTTTCTTTTAAAAGGGGGTTTTTGCCCCTTTTTTAAAAGATGGTGGGGAAGACCCCCCGATGCCCCCCCATGCTTTTTTTATCTGGGTGGGGATTTGGGGAGAACCACTGACCTTCTGTACAAAAATTTGATGAATCAAAGGGCCCAAAATTTTCTGAAAAATACGAACCTAAACGCCCCTGGGATCACTGTGACAGGGTTGGCAAAAAAATTTTTATGAAGTTTTTGGGGTTTAAATTTCCCCCCGCCCGTATCAGAGCGAGGTGGACAAGGGGAAAACCAAAAAAATTTAAGGGGATAACTCCCCTGAAAATCAATGAACCAGAAAATGCTGACAATAGCACAATGGGGGTTTGGGATGATCACTCCAAAGGGTTTTTAGAAATACGTCCAAATAAAAAAGGGAAAGGGCCCAAAAAATCATAAATTTTACTAAGGGCCCAACCCATTAAAAATTTCGAACCAGAAAATGCTAATATGCACATGGCAAGATCAGTCTTGTGAAGTTTGGTGAAAAACCCCCATGGTATTGTGATGTTTTTTGGGGGAAACCGCGAATCTGACACACAGACGCAAAAAACAGCCAGCACTAAATCAATGTTCCCCCCTAATTTTGAGACATAAAAAGGGCCCTTTCAATAGCCAAATACTCCAGTAGGGTTTTCGAACACGAGAGTTGCGAGAACATTGTCCAGGGGTCCTACATTCTTCTTAAAAGCTCTGCCTTTTGCAGAAATCACCATGCGAGAAATTCCCGAAAAAAAAAAAGATCCCCACTAATTAGAGTTTTCAAAATGTGGGTAGTACTGGGTCTTGGGAGGCGTAAACCAATGCCCCATATTATATCAACAAAAGGGCGTTACAACTATTTATTTAATTTCAAAAGAAAAATTTTTTTTTTTGCAATATTTGCTACCCATTTCTGTTGAAGTTTAAATCATATGGCCCGACCCCTAAAAGAACATAAATTTTGTTTTTTGTTTTTAAAATCGAAAAGTCAAATTCAAAAATTTTACATGTGACATGTACCCACAAGGTTTGTCTAAAGGATGGAAAAAGGGTACTATTTTGTTCAAAAAAACTTATTTTTTTTCTACATATTTTCTGACAAATTTTTTTTCTCAAACATAAACAAATTTTTTCCCTTTTGAAACAGAAAAAACCTGTTGTACGTTTCATCAGAAATTTCCCCACTATTTTAGTCTTTTCAAATGTTTAACACGAGTTGAGATATTGCCCATAAGAAAATATTTCCTAATGTACACACTAAATCAGCATGTGTAAACAATGGCAAGGAGAGAAAAAACACATGAATTTCTATTAGAAGCTTAATGTTTTGAAATGAATAGACAGTTTGCTTTTGATTTACAGTTCTTTATATTGCAATTCAGGAAAAAATTGCTAGCTATCCTCTAAACCCTAAAGCACTGTACAAAGGTAGTGTCTAGGGGTAATGATCTGTACCTCTGAATCAGATTTTAGAGTACGGATCCAACCCTAGACAAAACTATTAGAGGTTGTCTGGGGTACGGACCTTTTTCCGATATTTGGTCATTTTCAAACAAAATTTGTTTAAAATTACAATAAATAAATTTAACATATTAACCTAAACATGAAACTAAATGGTTTCAGATGCCGCTTTAGCAACTGTTTTGCATTTTTTCGAAAGAAGTAGCCGAGGGCTCCAAATGAATTATACTGCCGTGGATTAATTTTTTAGTAAAAAATTTTAAAGAGCGTAAAGTCTTTTAGAAAGAAGATATTGGGGAAAAACCAAAATTTTTTAATTTTTAAAAAATTAACAACAGACATGGCATTGCACCTTTTTATAAATTTTTTTATTATTTTCTTAATACAAAAATTTTATTAAATTTTTTTTTACAGCACAAGCAAAAGGACGTTTGAAAACTTCAAAGAATCCATAAGGTTTTTCAAAATGTGAGGAAAATATAAAACCAAAAATTTTTATTTCAAAATGGTTTTTCACAACATAAATTTAACATTTTTTTGTCCATCTATTTTGGTTGGTCGACTCCTTTTTATATACCCCCAATTTTGGTGTTCCTTATTATTTATGTTTCAAAAAAAAAACTTGACAATCGGGTGAAATACTATTAACCCTTAGATTCAAAATTTTTTGTGATATTAGGTAAATCCATGGGAAGATACAGTACCGAACTTAGGGCATCATTCATCCAACTGATAAAATACTTGGATTTCTAAACGAAAACTGGAATGACCTTTCAATTCATCTTTTTGTTTTTTGGAAATTGGGTTTCAGATACTTATTTTTATTTCGCAAATCCATTTTTTATTTGAACCAATCAGAGACCATTTCAAAAAGTATTTTTCGAATCAACAAAAAACGTAAAAGTCACACGGGGAAAAAAATGTCAGCACTCAGGCTTTAACCCGGACCCCGCTTTTCAGGGTGAGTGCTCACGCTGAGCAACCGGTGCCTACACATTTCTCCCCCTTTCTGACTAATCTTACCGGACACAACCTCTCAAAAGACAAGGGCACATGATGTGGGCGTCATTGGAATTATTAAAATAAAATAAAAAACCCAGGCTAAAAATAGATCTTTTTTAAAATTTTTTTTCACTTTTAAAAAGTTTAAGCAAGGGGCTGATTGGTAGGGGGGAAAGGGGCAAAAGAGTCTTAAATTCAAACACGTCTTAGATCTAAAGGTGCGTTAATCAGAGTACCTTAGTCAGACGCATTCTTTCCAATTCCATTTAAAAAGGAAACCACTTCTTTCTCAAACAGTTGCAGCCCCGACCACGAGGGGTTTACTGGGGGTTCAAGGGGAGTGTGAAATATATATTTAAAGGGATTTTTCTTTAAACTTACATTTTGGCATCTTAATTTCTCGAGGAAGAAGTCACTTGGAAGAAGAATCGATTGAATTTATTTTCAACAAAATTTGAGATGTAAAAAACGAAAAATCTTGAAAAAAAAGGTCCAAAACCCCAACAACCCTAACAGGCTGGTTTTGTGGTACGGATCCGTACTTTTGGAATCGACACTTCCTACCCCAAAAATGCTCATGGCAGAAAATTCAAGCACTTTGCTGAGTTTTAGCAAATGTTTCACTGTTAAAAGGGTTTTTTTTCTGAATATATTTCATTAATTTAATCTACACCCTTTGGGTAGACGAGTTGCACAGTGTTTTCATACGTTCCGTGCATTGCCAATTTTTTGTTTCTACAAGCAGCTACACCAAAAAAAAATTTTATTTCTTTTAATTAAGTTTTTTTACCTGAAAATGAAAACAAAAAAAACCATTTTTTTGGTTTTAAAAAACAATAAATCAAAAAATTTTTTAAACATCTTTCTTTTTTTTTTGATTTCATATTTTTAATGTTTTTTAAGCAATATGTTCCCAAAAAACTCAACGTGAAAAAAAAAAACAAGGATCTTTTAAATTGCAAAATTTTTAGAAAGAGCCTTCGTTTTGTTTTTGATGAGGCTATTCAAGTAATAATAGAGCAGCTACTAAAAAAGCAAACCTTTCCCCTACATCTACTTTTGTACGTGATGCTGTCAAAAATTGACCATTATATCACGGGCGCAAAAATAAAAAATAAAAGAGAAATAGAAAACTCGGACAAGGCAATAAGAAAAGGGGGAAAAAAAAAGGAAAGATTTTCCCGTTAGACATTCCCCAAAAGAAAACGGGGGGGGGGGAAGGAGTGTGGGGGGCTTTTCTTAAAAAGCCCCACTGGGGGAATCCCCCATAGAAGTGGGTTGATACCCCTCTTGAAGGTGCCAAAAAAAGGGGCCTCAGCAACTAAGGCTGGGGGCTTCCACTTCGGATTTTCGGGAAAAAAAAGTATTTTTCATATGCTAGATGGTTGGGAAAGTTGGTTTTTAAAAATATTTATTTTCAATATTTTTACAACTGAAACAAACAACAGTGAAGGTTTTAAGGGGAAACTTTATAAGCTTAGGTTGTTTCCCTATTTCAACAAAAAAGCATACTAGTTATGGCAAAAAAAAATTTAAATTTCATTGGAAAAAAAAAAAATTTATAAAAAAATATACATTTGTAAAGAAAATACTAAAAGATACCCTAGTTGGGGAATAGTTAAAAAGAAAGAAAAAGAAACAGAATACGTAGTTGAAAGACAACAAAAAAAGAGGGAATTTCATGTTGGAGTTCTACACTTAAAAACAGTTTAAAAGGGGTTTTATTGTATTTTTTGTAACTTTTTCTGATATGTTTACTTTTTTGTAGATCAAAAAACTTTTGGTTTAAAATTGTAACACTGAACAGTAGAAATATTTCTACGTTGATTCATCATAGGGGAGGTTACCTTGTAAGATAAAATTTAATGTTGGGGTACAAAACTGGGGTATGTATTTATCAAAATTTTATTCTTGTAGAATACCTCGAGCATTAAAAAAAAAAAAAATGATAAAGGGGTTTTTAACCCCCCGTCACAATTGGGACCATAAGTTTTTAGCAAGAGCTCAGAAGACGAACTTCATTGGTACACCTTGAGAAGATTTGGAAATTTTTTTGCTGTCAAAAGTACTTTTGAACTTTGGAAAGAGAAAAAGCATTTCGTTTTCGTCTGGTTTAGCGTTAAGTGTTTGACTGATGGAAGAATGAATTGTAAAAAAATGCGTATGTGTGTTTAGTCTGAATATTTTCAGCATTTTTTGAGGTACCTTGGTCCTTCCTACATTGATGGAACAAGGTCTGAAAATAGGGTGGTGTGAGGTTTTTTTTCGTTTTATAAAACAGTACTAATTTGTTTTTTTCCCCCTTTTTAGCAAAGGGGGTTTTCCCCCCAACTTCAGGTTTCCCAACCAACTTCAGTTTAAAATTTATCAAAAGAAACGAGTTTCGTTGTTCCAGTTACTATTCTTGCTGCTTCATGCTGATTTTTTTCAAGTTCCTGTTTTTCATTTTGAGTGCAATTGTCAAAAAGTACGTCACCATATTCAAGAATAGGTCTAATGAATGATTTTTAGATTACCTCAAGAGAATTTCTGTCTAGCTGAAATTTTAACTTTTTCATGACATTTATTTAGGCTTTCTTTGGTATGTACACAATTTGTGTAGTCCACCTTAGATCATTTGATAGAAAAATACCTAGATGTTTATGATTATGGACTTCGTTTATTTGTTGACCCTGCATTAATAGTGGAGGATGATAAGCTCTATTTTGTTTGCGGGATATCAATAACTACTCAGTTTTAGAAGGATTAAAGTTCACTAGCCATCTTGATGCCCAGTTTGAAATTTTATTAAGATCTGAATTTAAGATAGCAGAATCAGTATTTGGATTTTCAACTACAATTGAAAGGCTTGAATCATCTGCAAATAACCTTATATGAGCTTGAATATCTAGGACTATGTCATTGATGTAGATTAAAAATAAAAGGGGGCCAAGGATTGATCCTTGGTAAAGTTGGAACTGAATTTGGTGCCTAGATCTTGTCATTGAAGTCCTTTGGCTGAGGTATGCATCTGCTTGGATGTCGATTAAGTTGTGATAGATCTTGTAGATGATTGTGAGTTGAAATTTAGTCCGCCTAGCTTTCCCAGCGTGGAGGAGACACTACTTGTGTTATGATAATGACTGAGTGCAAATCGAGCGGTTTGACGTTACATATACCATTTCGATCTGATGTTGTTGCTTTTTCTGATATGGGTTCCATGCTGCTGCGCAATACTCTAAGTTGGATCTCGCCATGATAATGTAGGCGTTTGTTTTAGTTTCTGTAGAAGCATACCGAAGATTACGACGAAGAAAGCCCAGCATGTTGTTAGCTTTTTTTGGTTATGCGATTTATGTGATTATTCCATGATAGCTACATAGAGAATAATAGGTTAGTGCCGTAGATGAGAAAGTTTATCTGGCGAGGCGGACGAGGTTATCGGGTGAGCCGAAGGCGAACCCGATAACGTCCGGAGCCGAGCCAGATAAACTTTCTCCATCTCAGGCACTAACCTATTATTCTATTTATCTTGTCATTACTTCATTTTCCGATATTTGGCAATTTATTTTACAAAAATAAGTGTGCGACAACCGCTTTAATGACGTCATATTCGTAATGACGTCACTTATATAATGACGTGATCACCAGCAAAATCGCAACAACTTCTTCATTTTTGAATCAAAACTCATTATTTGACCACTCATTTTCTTAGTTCGGACATTTCCAACACAATGATGATGGTTTCGTTGCAAAATTTTTATGACAACAATATCGATCATAAGGTCACATGATCAACTGACCGTATATCACTGGTCACATGATCAACTGACGGTATATCAAGAAAGATATACGGCACCCTGATATCGGGTCGAAAATACTGCAAGTGACAGGATAAACCGAGATACTTAGTTGATGATTCTTCTGCTAGGGTGACGCCTTTTAGTTTTGATAGCTTATACATCAGAAGAAATTAGAGCAATGGCCATGGAAACGTTTAAAATTTCAAACAATATTGCTCCACCTGTCCTGAATAGTGCTGGTTACCAACCAGGCCCGGTTCCAGCATCGAGGGGGCTCCCCCCCCCCCCCCCCCTCCTACCACCACCAACAGTTGGCTGAGGAGTCACCTATACTTATCAAAGATGCACCGAACTATTTTGGCAAAGGAATAATAATTTCTCATAATTTAGACCCAGAAACGCACCAGAGGCCACAATTTCATACCTATATTTCAAAATTTTTCTAAGGAGAGAGCCCCCGACCCTCCGAGGCTCCGACCCCTCCACTCATCAGGTGGGGAGTACCCTTCCTCCCCCCCCCCCTCCCTCACTTCCTATTACCTCAAAATTTAGAACTAAAATGCACCAGAGGTCACCATTTCATACCCATATAGTTCAAACATTTCCGTGGGGAAGACTCCCCTGACCCCCAACGTGGGCAGAATCCCAACTCCCGTATCTACCCGTTCTCGGCGGTGACGTCTTCGTTCTAGACTGGTGCCCCCCGTTAAATATTTCTGGATCCGGGCCTGCCAGCCCCCCACCCCGACCCCCCTCCCCCTGTTAAATATTTCTAAATCCGGGCCTGCCAATTTACTAGAAGTTCCCCGGGTATCAACAACCAGGTATGGTACAAACAGTTTTAGATATACCGCTCCGGTTCTGTGGAACTCGCTTCCAGAAAACTTCAGGAAGACATCAAGCTTTAACAAATTCAAAAGCCTGATTGCACATTCTAATATGCATGTCTCTATTAAAACACGATTCAAAAGCCTGATTGCACATTCTAATATGCTTGTCTCTATTAAAACACGAGCCCCATGTGGTTCTGGGACGATCTGTGTATGAAAAGAATTGGTACCACTGCCTTACCCTTGCATGATCGTAAGAGGCGACTAATAGGGTCTTAACACTTGGTTTTGCTGTAACTCTGTGATTCCAGCAGGTATGCAAATTTTGATTCCATACCTCATGTTTTTATTTCGATGTAAATGAGATGTGAAACCAAAATGTGTAGTCCTGTTTGGCGCCATATAATCTATACTGTGTTGGTGCGCCGTAAAATCCAAATAAATAAATAAATTAAGGAGGTAGGTTACCTTGTTACAAGGGTAAATTCAAATTAGTTGAACCACAACGTCTTTTTGTAGTTCGTGTTATATGAAGTTTTAATTGCTAAAATCTCAGTTTCGTTTGTCTCTGTTCCTTCAAGTTCAGTTTTTATCCAGGTTTGAAGAACATGACCCTCCAAAGGTATTTCATATGGAAAGAAGAAGGAAAATACGGATATTTAACGCTTTTCAGTGTATTTTAGTTTCATTGATATCCGTAGAAGTCAGCATAATCTATAATTTTACTAGTATGCACGTTAGCTTTCTAATATAAGCTTAAAATGTATGTCGCGGGGCTCGTGTTTCCATGGTAACGCATTTTCTCTCATTTTTAGACAGCTATGTATAAAAATAGGGGTTTTCGACGGCTTCAGTGCCATTCTGTTAATGAACAACATGGAATATTTGGGTAATATTATTAGCAAAATACCAAGCACTATACATGGTACCCTATTTTTCTTAAAGTTTAAAGTAACCATGACAACAGAGATGTTTAAAATGGCTTATATCTTGCTTTTTGTCGTAATTTCTTATAAAACAATATTGAATAAGATTATCTTTCTGGTTGATGTAGCTTTAAAACATATTATTTCTAACGTAAGTTATATTTTCGTGTCATCTGCATTTATTCAAACACATTTCTAAGCTTAGAATACTTACAGCAGTACCCCTCGTCTGGCATTGTTCATGGAAAAATCGTTCAGCATGCTACTGTTATTTTCATGGATATTGATGAAATGAAAATAAAAAGCCGAAGCTGTGTTTCTTAAAAAGACTAGTGTCAACGCTTTTGAATTTTACCTTTAGATACATAGGTCACGGGCTTCGTTTCCATGGTAACATCATTTCAATTCAAGAAACCACAATTTTCTACTGAAATTTGAACAATTTTAGATCTTAGTTTTAGTATATAAGTAACAAATTATCAACGGAACTTGAAAAATAGGTACTACAAATCAAACTGCTAGATTTTTTATTTGAAAATGGCCGTAACAAGTAACCTCTCACCTAACTATATTCCAAATAACATTGGTTACCATCATCCATTTTCGAACATTCCGCATAACATTTCAATGTAACTACATAAAAGAAGCAAAATATTGATTATTATTCAGAGCAAAAGACTCATAAAAAATATTTCAGCAAATAATGGTTATTTGAAAATAGTTTGAATAAAGAAAATGCACAGAATTACGTACTTTCAAGATAAAAGCTATTAATTTTGCGCGGTAACTGACACGTAACGTCATGACGTCAATGACGTCATTTTAAGGCAACATTATTTTGAAGCGTTTCTGCGGCAATTTATTCATTATTTCTGCATTATTAAACCATAAAGCGTCAGATCGAAGACAGGTCTATGATTTGTTTTCAGAAGAATGAATATACAAACACATTTAGTTTGTCGTAAACGTCGTCGTAAATCGTCACGTTAGCTTCCGGTTGGACATGCGCACATACAAATATAAAGGTAACCTACCTCCTTAATTAAAACACGTTTACGCTAGAATGACGTCACGTTAACGTGCGGTGACGTCTAAGTTTTTGTTACGACCAAGAAAGAGCGCTACTATATTTTATCTATTGTTTTAGATAAAAGGCATATTAGAATTGAAATAATTTATAGCAAAACCGTGTTTTAACACTATTTAT
Organism: Mercenaria mercenaria; assembly: GCF_021730395.1. NCBI lineage: Eukaryota > Metazoa > Mollusca > Bivalvia > Venerida > Veneridae > Mercenaria > Mercenaria mercenaria. Next base: position 71,627,490 of record NC_069362.1, read on the forward strand.
ACACTTGGGCGGTAATGCGTCGTAAAAATTTCACTCGGGCTGCGCCCTCGTGAAATTATTACGCCCGACGTATACCGCCCGTCGTGCATAAATAGTGTTAAAGCACTCTTTTGCTATAAATTATTTCTTAATTGGAATGGCCAGGATTGCAGGTGTTCGAGGTGTAGATTTACCTATAGCAGCCTGTTCTGCAGGACCGGACGGCATTTTCTCAACACCCTACTGGTACTTTTATTTTGGCCTTTTACTTTTTGCTTTGCTTAGTTGTATGCCTTGCTTTCCTTGTTTAGCTGCTTTAGTTTGTATACCTTGCTTTCCTTGTTTAGTTGCTTTAGATGTTCCGAGAAATCTACACTTAGTTATTATCTTTAGATGTATACCTTGCTTTCTAGTGTTTAATATATCGTAATGTAATATGCTTTGAATGTACTATTATCACTATTACATCTTTATAATGTTATGTTTTGTGTGCTACTCGAGCTGCTGCTCAGGCCACTTCATATCTGATCTGTGGTGATATCTTCCTTTAGTTAATTTTTATTCAGTTTATTTTTTGTCCATCAGTTTTTCTTCCTGTTTATCTAAAGTTGTTCGTAATCATTGCTTGTCATAAATAATAAGAAAGAACATGCAAAATATATTCGTAAATTAACTTTTTATGGTGACTTGTTTCTGCCGGGAGATAGCTATAGCTAGGTTGCTATCGTATGGTGCATACTATCGCGATGCTTAAAAAAACTGTCTTGATAAAGCGAAGTTTTCTAAAAAGATTATCTCAATATAGTCGAAAGTTTCCTGGAAATATCATTGTGAAAATTTACATTATCATCTTGATACTTTTTGCGGAAATTCTCACAGCTGCCATTCATAAGCTAGAGTATCACGGTGTAAATACCTATTTCCACACATGATTTCGATTCTTTAAAAATTGTCTTGATATTTCGAACTTTTCTGAAATGTTTATCTGAAAAATCTTAACATACCTGGAAATATAATTTACTGCGATAATGTTTAAGAAAAAAGCATAGCTTTGCTGGAAAGTTAAAAATATTATCGTGATATCTACCAAGCTTCTCGTGGCAGTTTCAAGCGTTAACGCGAAATTTTGCGCTAAAACATTTTCAGGGAAAAAAACCCTGAAAAATAGTATTTATTACTGTGTTTTCAGAACAAAGCAAAATGCACACATTGTCTGAAAAGTTAACAGTATTATCGTGAGAGCTACCTAGCAATCACGTGGCAGAAATATGCCACTGTGTTTTCTATCAATTCTAATTAAAAAGGTCCTGGGTGCAGTGGTTCGCGAGTAAAGTGCCTTCATGCAAAAAGTTAACGTTGTGATGAACGAACGAACGGACGGACGGACGGACAGTTGAAAACTAATACGCATCCTTTCGGAGGCATAAAAAACCCGGTTTAATTCATGATCAGAGTAAAATCAGTTAATAAAGTAATCAAACGAGAAAGGTTTTACGACACAGGCCTGAAACATCAGCTGTTTTAACAACGCAAACAAATACGAACATAACTCATAAGGCCTCTTTATAAAACCCTTACCTATTATCTTTTTCAAGTGTGACCGTCTATTATAAAGTTTAAATATCTCTGTTGTCACGGCTTTATGCTCATACTTGATACATACAAAAACACTTCCGTGTAAGTTTACATTTTAGGGATCTTAAACCAGGAATATTAAAACATCAGTATCACGGGAATTATATACCAGTTTTAGTAACAGGAATTAAATGTCAGTGTAACTGAAAACAACGACAAAAACAATCATCTTACTCGGTAAGTAATCATTCTAACAGAAAGTTTGTGTGATATATATTATGACATATAGGTCATAATATCCGGTGTATTCACTATAAATATACTCGATAAAAATAACATTAACTCTGGACATATGTGCAGGTATTTTCATATTGGGTTGTAAACTATTTATATATTCGGAAGTTAAAGTTCGTACATTCTACTATCTGTCTTAAATAACCATGAACTCTCAACAAGTATTTTCATATAGCTTTAAACATTGATAGAATAATATTATTTGTCACTCCGTAAATGTTTAATGTGTTCGGCGATAAAGTTCATATATTCTTACTGTGCTTTTATAGAGAGAGGGTAATGTGGCAGACAATGACTCAGTTTTTGCCAGCCGATACCTCATGTGCTGTAACAGGATCAGACGTAAGTCATTCTCATATTATCGTATCCTATGTAACGCGTTATACTGTCACGCTTTGGTAAATAGGTAAATATGCAATCTGATTAAAATCATCTCCTCACCTAACTCATGTACGAGAAGATCGAGATTTTAATCAGATTGGGTAAACAAGTTGGCGTTGGTTGGGTTTTTGCATGTAAGGCCACACCAAATTGATAAGTTGTTCATCGGATTTTTTTCTGAAAAATTTGAGGCGGCGAGCGAAAAAATAATTTAAATATTTTTTTTGCTTTTTGAGAAAATCAGGAGCGAGCGAAGAGCGAAGAAATATATTTGTCTTCATTTGGCTCTTGACTGACTAATAAAAACCTTAAAATAGAATGTATAGCCCTTTTAAATTAAAAAGTAAGTCCCCAGGGATTGAGAAAATCTAACCCGCAGACGCACAACAAAGCGAACTCGTGAAAAAAGGTAATAACATTGTCATACAGTACACTGTAATCAAATATCGAATCGAATATTTACTGCTATGAAAATGTAGCATTCTTAGCTGACTTTACAAAGTTTTTGATAAATCAAATATCTATGTAAGTGTTGCTAGATCTATTAAAGCTTCTGATTTGAAACTTAGAACAGTTATTTACTGTCAAAGTCTACACCAGGAGAAACAGACAGAGTTATGCCCCTTTTTAACATAGAATATTTTTAATTAAGTTTTATATAATGACCAATAGCTCTGTACTTTAATAGCTTCTGACTATTATGCCCCTTTTACTGGCAACGCTCTGATTTAGAAAAGTCGAGCATGATGTGTTATGTACAGCTCTTTTTTCTAACTTTAAACTTTCATAACATATTAAATTTGTTGAAACAAAGTCTCAATTAAAGTCTGAAATGGAGATTAACGTGTATTAACATTAGTCTACTAAATGACTGGAAAATTTGAAAATCAAAACTGTCCTGAAAAAAACTCGTAATGTAAATTCCTTACCCCACCAACTTTCGTATGCAAATGCTGCTCATTTGGACAGGAAAAAACAGAAAACAGATAAGTTACATGCATCAATAAGTATTTACCCTTACCAAAATAATGTAGATTGATGTTATCAAACAAATTAGTGGTTTTCTTCATCCAGTTTTCAATGAAATAAATCGATTTTTGTAGTATGTAATTTGGTAAACATTTGAAGAAAATGGCGTAACTGCATAAAGGGGAAATAACTTTAATGCAACTAAATATAAGTATTATGATTTATTATAGAGAATGTGTGCGTAGTATGTATTTATTTTGATTAAAATCCATTTGAGAACAATCTGGGACTGGAAGTATAAGCATTTATACACATTTACGTCCGTAAAAAGTAGCGCACCAAAAAATTTTGGATTGATATTTTTCAATGGGGCGAGCGCAAGCCAAAAACAAAAAAAAATATTTTTTTTGTGTTTCCGAAAATATACGAGCGGCAAATCCGATGAACAACTTTTTAATTTGGTGAGGCCTAAGCTGTACTCTCAATCTGATCACCTCGGCCTTTATGCTACGCAATAGACAAGTATTTACCGGAGTATACGGAAATGCCCGATGTTGCACGATTGCTGTACTCTCAGTAACCACTTGTGACAGTGAAGTGTATTAAACTGCACACACTTGGACGATTTGACGTGCAATGCAAATATTATAATGTTCACTTAATAGTTGACTGTATAATGTTGGTATCTCAGTAAACACCTGTGGGAATGAAATTAGGTCTTTGTGATGTTCTGACATTCACAAATTACATAACTCTGTTTTCATTTTTCGCAGTTATTCCATTATTTTCCTCGTTGATTTATGTCGAATTTGTGTGGTTTCAGGAGGATGTTAGCAGGGGTTGCCATTTTGAGCCACGCGACTCTGACATAATTATACGGTCTTCTTGAGATATCGGCTTACTGTACAAATTCCATGTCATTTTTATTCAGTTTGATATTGCAAAAAGCATGCTCTGCTTTTAGTAATAAAATTCGTGTACAATTCATGGACAGTAACGTGAGGATGGTGGCAATGATTACATAATAAATATCCAATCAAAATTGCATCAAAGTTGTGTAGTTTAGAAATAAACTAGATGTGTGTCCATAGTACACTGGTGCCCCCATTTCCTCTCACTGTACATTGTTTCATGGCCCGAGGTGAACTATTTTTCTAAGATGTGTGCAACTAACACAATGTTTTAAGCACTAACGTGTATTTTTAGCTCACCTGAGGACGAATGCTCAAGGTGAGCTTTTGTGATCGCCCTGTGTCCGTTGTCCGTCGTCGTCAACAATTTGACTATTACACGGCCTGTAAACACTGGCTCGTCCTCTTTCAGGAGATGAGTTGAAAAAAGAGCCAATGATACTTCCGAGGAGGCGCTAATGACCGGAACTTCATGCAGAATGTAAACAAAGAAGAAGGGTGAGTTGATTGTTTCCTTTCTCAGATAAATGTAAGGCCCTATTTTAAAAAAATAGCCAATGTAGTTCTACTCAGAAATGATTATACTTTTTATATATGCAGGCCATTTTGCAAGGTAAATGCATTCCTTGACGTGAGAACTTTTGAAAGTTGGAAAATGCAGTAAGTCCAAACCAAAAGTGGACATTTTCCCATATATTTCACCCTAATTTACACAAATTTAAGATTTTATAGTCCCTGCATCAACCTTGCTGAAAAGCATATCTTACTACTGCATGACTTACGTGGTTTACTAGCGTGTTCATCCCGTACACGTGCATTTATCACCATGTGGAGGAGCCAACGCCGCAGAAGAGGCGCTAAGAACCGGAGTGGGAGCCAAAGCACTTTGAAATTTAGTTTTTTTTAATGTGTCATCAATTCTCACATACCAGATCTTTATCATGATTTCCTTGGATTGTGACAAACATCTGATGGATGATGTTTTAACAACATCCTATTCATTTCCTTAGAATGTATTACGAGATATTTGCACTTCTCTTCTCTTTTGCACTTGTCTAATGATGGGCTGTCATGGCGTTATAAGTTGTATAATTATGATATTTTATGTGAAAGGGACATTTCCTAATGCACAACGGTTTTCATGTCCAACGCATTTTGGATTTTTTAATAGTTAGTGTTAACTTTGTGGTAGTCTTGAAATGCAGTTGCAATATGTGCTTCACTAGGTACTTACAAATGCTAAATAAATATAATTGTTTACTTGTAAATTGCTTAATTCGATTACATATACGTATATGAAAATGCTAACACTCAAAATACCTCTCCCAGATGTTCTAACGAAAACAAAGAAACTGAAAACGTTATATATTTATTCCCCTGTCGAACCGCATGTATCATATAGCTTTTGTCTCATCCTTGTCCGTTTGTCAGTCGCCGTTCTGCAGTCAAAGTCATATTAATTAGTTATTATTTAGTACTGGGAGGGTGCCATCTGTTGAGGCAATATTTCATGTCAGATTTGTTTTTGATTAATGCTACGTAGTAAGAATGGGTATTGACCGTTACTGAGCTTACAGTTACAGAATTATAAATACAGTTTTCTAATTTACTTAAATAACGTTTGTAAGGAAACATGTATGTTGATACTTAATTTCCAGCTAGCGCGGTTCGCTGATTTGCCGATCCTATTCTGCGGAATATCGAAAAAAAATCATTTCTTATATTTACATTATATAGAATCGCTGCCTTTCTCGATTTTATTTATGCTTTCAAATAACTCTTAAAAAAATTGTTTCTAAATGAATTAGAAAAGACATAAATATATTGAAAAGATAAAAAAAAAAAAAAAAAAAATAGCAAAAATATCGAGGGAGTTTTATAAATAAAGTGTACATTCTAACATGACCAGCGATGCTTAAATCGTCAAAACGATATTGTGTTCACGTCGCAGTCGGCGTCGGCGTCGCCGTTGGATATTTTTTTTTTTATAAAGTCAAATATCTCTGTTACTATCAAAGCTATTGACTTGAAACTTAAAACAGTTATTTACTATCAAAGTCTACACCAGGAGAAACAATCTCTATAACTCTGATTGAATTTTGACAGAGTTATGCCCCTTTTTAACTTAGAGTTTTAAGTTTCATAAAGTTTTACTGGCAAAGCTCTAATTCAGAGTCAAGTACTGAGAAAAGTCGAGTGGGCTGTCTTATGGACAGCTCTTGTTACTTTAGGTAGATTATGTGCATTTGGGTAGTATAATACAATTTCAAGCATCAAATTATAAACATTAAAACGGAATAGATATTACATTGCGAGAACGAAAACGCTTTATACGAGTGTTCATCACCCAGGAAATGAACTGGTCAGTGGCTCCGACTCTGGACTTTTGCGCCTCCTCCAAGGCTTTGGCTCCTCCTCTTAGCCAAAATTGAGCATAGAGGGGTAAAACCCGCCGTTAAAACACATAAATAATACAGATTTAACATACCATTATGGGAAAAATTGATACAATGTATACTCTTATATGTGTAAACTGGGACGAAATATATGGGTAAATCTCCACTTTTGGTTCGAACTTGCCCCATTTTCCAACTTTCAAAAGTTCTCACGTCAAGGAATGCATTTACCTTGCAAAATGGCCTGCATATATAAAAAGTATAATCATTTCTGAGTGGAACTACATTGGCTATTTTTTTAAATAGGGCCTTACATTTATCTGAGAAAGGAAACAATCTACTCACCCTTCTTCTTTGTTTACATTCTGCATAAAGTTCCGGTCATTAGCGCCTCCTCGGAAGTATCATTGGCTCTTTTTTCAACTCATCTCCTTAAAGAGGACGAGCCAGTGTTTACAGGCCGTGTATTAACACTCTAGAGGTCACAATTTTAGCCTAATCTTAATTAAACTTGGTCAGAATATTACCCTCAATAAAGCCTTGGAAGAGTTTGATATTGGGTCATCTGGGGTCAAAAACTAGGTCACCGGGTCAAATCAAAGGAAAAGCTTGTTAACATTCTAGAGGTCACAATTTTGGTCCAATCTTAATGAATCTTGGTCAGAATGTTACCCTAAATAAAATCTTGGACAAGTTTGATATTGGGTCATCTGGGCTTAAAAACTAGGTCACTAGGTCAAATCAAATGAAAAGCTTGTTAACACTCTAGAGGTCACAATTTTGACCCAATCTTAATGAAACTTGGTCAGAATGTTACCCTCAGTAAAATCTTGGGCAAGTTCGATATTGGATCATCTGGGGTCAAAAACTAGGTCACCAGGTCAAATAAAAGAAAAAGCTAGTTAACACTCTAGAGGCCACTTTTATGACCATGTCTTAATGAAACTTGGTCAGAATGTTAATCTTGATGCTCTATAGGTCAGGTTCAAATCTGGGTCAGGTGGAATTAAAAACTAGGTCACCGGGTAACTTCAAAGGAAAAGCTTGTTAACACTCTAGAGGTCACATTTATGACTGTATCTTCATGAAACTTTGTCAGAATGTTAATCTTGATGATCTTTAGGTCAAGTTCAAATCTGGGTCATGTGGGGTCAAAAACTAGGTCACCGGGTCAAATCAAAGGAAAAGTTAGTTAACAGTTTTGAGGCCACATTTATGACCATATCTTAATGAAACTGTCTTGATGATCTTTAGGTCAATAGGTCAGGTGAGCGATACAGGGCCTTCATGGCCCTCTTGTTCACTAAGTCAATGAGCATAACTCTGGTTTCAAAAATCGCAAAAAGAACACTAGATGCACAACTTCACATGCTATATAACAATCCTCTAATGTTTTATGACTCTTGGTCAAAAAATTTTTGAGATACATGGGACACAAACTTAAACCCTTGATGCATATTTTTGACTTAAGTTAAGGGTCATAATTCGAAATCCAAAACAAAATCCAAGGTGTACAACTGCACATGCTGAATAATATTTCTATTATGTTTCATGACTCTGTGTCAAAAATGTTTGAAGATCGGCGAAGATAAGCTTTCATGCCCATTTATGCATATTTTTGACTAAGTCAAGGGTCATATAACTTCTGCCTTGACTGATTAAAATCGCATACAAACCCTTAGGTGCCCAACTTCACATCCTGTAATGTTTCATAATCCTAGTTCAAATGTTTTTTAGATACATGCGACCAAAACATTTTGGCCTTTTATGTATATTATGCATATTTTGACTAAATCAAGAACCATAGCTCTGGTCTGCCTGTGTGGAATCCCAAATAAAACCCCAGATGCATAACTTCACATGCCAAACATGCCATCATGTGGTTTGGTGACCCTGTGTCAAATACTTTTTGAGATATGCGAATCACAAATTCAGACGGGTGATCCGGCTGACTTGCTGACAAGGGCAATAAAAAAATTAGGAACATAAAAGTGTTAATGTCAAACAAAAGCAGTTTATGTAGACGTTTTGTTCAGAAAACTATATGGTGCTGGCCGAAACTTTGACTAGTTTTATGAGCTCACGAATTTTAATTCTATCTGAAGAAATATTCTGTCGAAATGGAATAAGCTTCGATGGCATTGTGGTAAAGTTAGAAGATTAAGAATTACTTGCTCCTCACCGCTTTGGATTTGAAATTCCGCTTTGGGACTTAGAATACTTTAGATGGTATTTTGTATAGCTACTGTTTTATGCGAATAAAATCTCTGGCACTGGTGTTGATAATAAGAATGATTAACCCATCCAGCTTACTAAAGGTTCGTCCTTACATTTTAAAGACGTATCCTGGAATGAGTTGTAGCGCAGAGAATTTTGCTTTCACGTCCTTTAAGATATAATAAAATAAAAATAAAGTTAATAAGTATCGGTTGCCATGCTTACTCCTGTACTTTGACTATTTTTAGAACACCACTACACCCAGGAAGCACAGTAACGTTGTGACAATGTTGTGCACATTCAATGTTTTTCGGCGACGCCGTCTAAATTCGTTTTCGTTACCTATGCCACGTGACTTCAGTTTACAAATCAAACTACTTGATAAGGCATTATAGACAATTTATCAAAATGGAAGATTTATGCAAGACTCTTCCTGATTGGACGAGAGTGTCAATTTCTTTCACTCTGTTGATTGTGCTACGCTGAGTGAAATGTAGACAAAGCGTTTATCCTAAACGACGCTGTTCACAGTTTTAAAGCTAACTTTGGCTCAGTATATTTAGCAAGAATATTGATATATCTCAAAATGATAAGTAAGTTTAATAAATATGATAAAAACCTGTTCAAATACCAACATATATCAAATTAAAGAAAGAGCTGAATACCGTCTGCGTATCACATGAATAATGGTGTGATAAGAGTCTTTTATGTAGAGAAGTGCTTTTTAAAAGATTTTCCTTGTTACAATTGTCGTCTGCATATGAAAAGGTTTCTTGCTTTTGTGACTTATTCAGATTGCATATTAAAATGAGTACTTGTTTGCTTTGATATATTTGTTATAAATTATTTAACTGATTTATTATATATAAATATTTTTCTTTAGTATGGTATGCAAATATTGAACTCAGTTGAAATCTGTTTCATTATATATATGCTATATAATGACTGAATCTCATTAGGTTGAAATGAAGGTACGCTGCATACAGTTTATCTATGTGATATGACTACGGTCAAACTTTGTTTATGAAACAGAAATATTGAAATAATTACAATTGTATGTTTTGCTTGAAAAAATCATAAACTTCTTTTCTTATTACAATTCGCCGACCATCATTTTTAAAGATATTTCTTGTTTACCCTTCAAAACACTTGCAATCTTCCCGCCTGATAACAACTCCATGAACAATTGATTTAAACCATAGAACCCATCGCGATTAATGAATTATTTGAAATACTGGAAATTGCAATTGTTTCATTATTTCATCTTATAAAACCTTATCATTTATTAAGCAACTCATATCTGGCTCATTACATTCGAATTGTTTATTATATCTATAAATATTTGTTGATAAAGTGATCAATTCACAGTGTTCTGCTAAATTATCGCATTTTAAAACAGTTTAACAGCTTTTTGTAAAGTGAATGTGCAAAAAGATGCGCACTGGTTACTCCCGGATACGTCTTTAATAATATTCGGAGGGATAACTAGGGTTTTTGTACAACGCAATTAAAACTGATGTGCATAAGATATGAAGACAGTCTTGCTAAATGTTCAAAGTTTCTGTGGAATACATTTATTTATAAACATTGATATGTTTACCACTAAAAATACTTACATATGCTCGCCTCATTTTCAAATATGAAATATTTTCACAGCGGATGATCCAGAACCAATTGCAGTTGGTCAATGAAGTTAAAGAGATTGCCCATCGCCTGGATATTCTCGAGAGTGAACAACAAACGCTGATCAAAGGCCAGGAGTACATCGTGAGAACACTTAATCAAGTCCTGAAGAAACTTACTGATAAAAGCACAACAACGAAGAAACCTCCGGCACAGAAACTGTCAAATACAAAACGTAAGACATATGCAAAGAAGGTTTTGTTTAAATAAAGGGTGTAAGGAAAGTTCGTTCCAAATGGGAAAGTAAACCAGCATATCAAAAACATGTAAAGACAATGCGAACTTGTATCCTAGCGGATCTCACGTATGGGAAAGTCAACTGTTCTGAATATAATTATATCCCTTAACGCAAATTATCTATATATATTCAATGTATCCTCGAGATCCAGTTAACTTTCAGAGAGAGAAAGTATAGCTTCTCTGGTCCCAATCAGTTATAAAGACTAAAAAGTCACTACTGATTTGTGAGACATGAAAACAGAGATTTGAGTATATATATGCAAATGTTGAACCAGTACGAATGTGTAGTACAATTCGGGCTCGTATATAAAGCAGTATCGAAACTAATCTTATTGGGTTAGTGGTCTTGCTGTGGCATGTTCGTGTTCGTTTGTATTGCTAGGCGCTTTGTCGTAATTGGTCTGGTATATTGTGGTGGTGATTTAGTTCGTATTAATTAATTCTCTCTACAATATATATATATATATATAGTTTTCCGTCATATTAAATGCTGAAATGTCGACCTATTAATGCTGCTAAAGAAATTTGGTTAATTTCAGATATTGTTACTGGAGAAAAAATACTTTGTTCAACTTTTGAAAATAAACAAGCGTTTCTTCTTTCTTTGATTCTTACACAAACATTTTATGTCAGATCTGAATTATTTGTACAATACAAATTCAACTGCTATAATGTAAAACGAAACAAATAACTTCTAAATATATTGCAACATATGCGTACTGTTAGTTATGAAAGTGACCTACCATCATAAATTTTAGTGAAAAATGCATTTTCTACATAAGAGAAAATTTTCAACGAATGGCATACATTAATCTCAATTCATCCAATAGTAAAATCCTAAACATGATCATTGGTAGTCTTTCAGTGAATGGAATGAACCTTTCCTGTTTTCTCTTACATCTCAATAAAATGATATGGTCATTTGCTTAACCGGAACGAACTTTCTTTACACCCTTTACTTTATTTGATTTTGTTCGTTCTGTCAGAAATATATGCATTTACTTTAATACTTTTAAAGAATTTCAACTATAAAATGTACAGAAATAATTAACACGGTTAACTATTGTTGTTACAGCTTGCGTGAAATATGACTTTGTTTCTTGTTCAAAAGGTAGAATTGCGTACATGTTTCATTTGTAATGATCTTTTCGATCTAACTCTTCAGATAAAACACCATCGACGAATGATGTATCAAAATTGCTGCATTTACCACAAGCGCTTCAGAAGAACATCAATAAATTCACAGAAAATGTTCTATTCAACCCTACAAACATTCCTGATGAGCTGATATCTTCAGAATGTTTGAGTGAAGATGAATGTAGTACTATTGCTGCAAAGTCGAGCTATAAAGATCAAGTTCGACTCCTGATCCGTAAAATAAAAGCACGTGGTCCTCACGTTATCGAAAAATTCCTTGAAATTGTGGGAAAGGACCATCCCGACTTGCCACAAGAAGTAAACAAGTCTCTTGAAGTCATTGTAAATGCAAGTAAACAAAAACCAGTCTGTGTTATTTGTGTTATGAGATCTGCTGTAGATTTGAAAGATGTTGGCGACGAGCTTTGGAAAGCAGAAATTATATCAGACGATGTCTATGAAGATATTATGGAATGTGAAAGTATTCATCGAAATAAGGCTATTTTATGGGACAATATCATTAACTCTATCAATAACTCTGAACAGCCAAACCAAGCTTTAGACATTCTGGTCGGTGCGCTGGAATCAAAATATAGATATATAGTGGAGTATTTAAGGGAAACACCAGAAAGACCGTCATTGAGTTGTTCGTGTTGTAGAAGACGTAGGGTACGCCCAAGGCCAAATATGTCTGAATTCGGCAGTCAAACTGATTTAAGTACCACATCAGAAATACCCAGAACAAAGCTCCCCAAAACTGTATACATGGAAGGAGAGTACACGTCCGAAGAGAGTCGGTCAGTGTCACTGTGTAGTTCCCAGGAAGTGCTTAGCGGTTCCTTCAGGGGAATCTCTTTTGATTTACTTGACAGGTATGACAGCATAGGCAGTAATTCAGACAGAGTGTTTTCGAAGAGCTCGGAAATACAAGATTCCACGGTATCTAGTACTACCGACAATATCAGCAATAGAGCAAAAGATCGTAACAGACATTCCTCTGGTCATTTTGTACCGCACGACCATAGCCATGACGTAATGGATAATAATGAACTAAATCGTAGTATTCCGTTAATTTCTGAACCACCTGGAAGCTTACAGGATAGAACTGTTTACAACATTGGTGAACGACCAGAACTGAAGCAAAGTATCAGCATGCATAGCAACGTAACAGTCTGTGCAAGTCATTCCACGAGTTCAGCAGATGCCACACATGGTCTGTCGTCGGGCGAAAACCAAAATAATCGCTCGTCCCAGTCAACAGACGGTGTCAGTCCAGACGGGGTTCAAGGTCAAAGTGATAAGCTAGAATTTCCTAAAGACGTTGAGAACGAATCAACAAAAGAAACAGCAAAAGAAAGCGACGACGAAGGCCCATTATATTTAAGACAGAAAGCGTACAGAAGACGAAGACAAAAGTCATCCAGTGATAATGTGCCAGATGATGATGAGGACGATGATAACTACATAACATCTCAAACATATGTAGACCGTGCAAGACAGTGGCGTTATCATCGGAAACGATTCGCGAGACAGAGAAGTGTCCCACACGGGGAGATTACACTGATCACTAACCCGCGACCTCAACCAGACCAAACAGCGTCCAACGTTGGTGTAAGAACGCAAGAATCTAGAAAGAGCAAACAAAGTATGAAACGTGAGTTACGCCGTCAACGGTCTCAGGGTAAGGCTGAATTTGAAAACCAGGTTGGCATAAATGTAACAAGTTTGCCTGATTTGGAAGACAAAGGAATGAAGAAACCGTTTAATCCTTTATGGGGCAAAGACTTCACACAACCAAAATTGACTCCGAAGTGGGACCACAATCAAGCGAAGCGCTACTGGCAGATGTCACAACTTTATGCAACTTCAGCTAGAGCTGAAAGGGTCAAGTCAGACACGGATCTCAGGACTGAAGAACTGAGTGATACAATGGCGTTTAGTGATTTTACAGCTTGACAGTAAACTTATAATATTTGAATGAACTGTTCAAAACACTGCTTATGTGATAACTTCATAGGATGTGAAAAGTTTGCTCTACATTATTGAATGAAATAATAAAATCTGGCTATCCAATTAGTGTCTATTGAAATACCGAATTGTTTCCGTTATAAGTCCATACCTGTAATAAACACTTATCCCGACATCTTTCAAACGAAAATAGGTAGTTAACCTACATATGAAGTTATTATTGAGTTAATTTGTAAATAAAAAGTTGGCGTCCACATTTGGTCGGCACTATATGTGAAAGACCATCAATGTAGAGCTCTATTGGACGTTTAAAGTTTTTGAAAGTTTGAAGTAACACCTTCTCACACCTATTCACCGTGATAAACTGACTTACATTGCACAGGACCCATCCATAAGTCTGTTTTGCTTCTTCTTTTTTTAGCTCACCTGTCACAAAGTGACAAGGTGAGCTTTTGTGTTCGCGCTGTGTCCGTCGTCCGTCCGTGCGCGCGTCCGCCCGTGCGTCCGTAAACTTTTGCTTGTGACCACTCTAGAGGTCACATTTTTCATGGGATCTTTATGAAAGTTGGTCAGAATGTTCACCTTGATGATATCTAGGTCAAGTTCGAAACTGGGTCACGTGCCTTCAAAAACTAGGTCAGTAGGTCTAAAAATAGAAAAACGTTGTGACCTCTCTAGAGGCCATAATTTTCAAAGGATCTTCATGAAAATTGGTCAGAATGTTTACCTTGATGATATCTAGGTCAAGTTCGAAACTGGGTCACGTGCCATCAAAAACTAGGTCAGTAGGTCAAATAATAGAAAAACCTTGTGACCTCTCTAAAGGCCATATTTTTCACGGGATCTGTATGAAAGTTAATCTGAATGTTCGTCTTGATGATATCTAGGCCAAGTTTGAAACTGGGTCACGTGCGGTCAAAAACTAGGTCAGTAGGTCTAAAAATAGAAAAACCTTGTGACCATTCTAGAGGCCATATATTTCAAAAGATCTTCATGAAAATTGGTCAGAACGTTTACCTTGATGATATCTAGGTCAAGTTCGAAACTGGGTCACGTGCCATCAAAAACTAGGTCAGTAGGTCAAATAATAGAAAAAACCTTGTGACCTCTCTAGAGTCCATATATTTCACAAGATCTTCATGAAAGTTGGTCAGAACGTTCACCTTGATGATATCTAGGTCGTGTTCGAAACTGGGTCACGTGCGGTCAAAAACTGGGTCAGTAGGTCAACTAATAGAAAAACTTTGTGACCTCTCTAAAGGCAATATTTTTCATGGGATCTGCATGAAAATTGGTCTGAATGTTCATCTTGATGGTATCTAGGTCAGTTTCGAAACTGGGTCATGTGCGGTCAATAACTAAGTCAGTAGGTCTAAAAATAGCAAAACCTTGTGACCTTTCTAGAGGCCATATATTTCATAAGATCTTCATGAAAATTGGTCAGAAGTTCACCTTGATGATATCTAGGTCAAGTTCGAAACTGGGTCACGTGCCGTCAAAAACTAGGTCAGTAGGTCAAATAATAGAAAAACCTTGTGACCTGTCTAAAGGCCATATTTTTCATGGGATCTGTATCAATGTTGGTCTGAATGTTCATCTTGATGATATCTAGGTCAAGTTCGAAACTGGGTCACGTGCGGTTAAAAACAAGGTAAGTAGGTCTAAAAATAGAAAAACTTTGTGACCTCTTTTGAGGCCATATATTTCATGAAATCTTCATGAAAATTTGTCAGAATGTTCACCTTGATGATATCTAGGTCAGGTTCGAAAGTGGGTCACGTGCCGTCAAAAACTAGGTCAGTAGGTCAAATCATGGAAAAACCTTGTGACCTCTCTAGAGGCCATATTTTCCATGGGATCTGTATGAAAGTTGGTCTGAATGTTCATCTTGATGATATCTAGGTCAACTTTGAAAGTGGGTCACGTGCCATCAAAAACTAGGTCAGTAGGTCAAATAATAGAAAAACCTTGTGACCTCTCTAAAGGCCATGTTTTTCAATGGATCTTCATGAAAGTTGGTCTGAATGTTCATCTTGATGATATCTAGGTCAAATTCGAAACAGGGTCATGTGCGGTCAAAAACTAGGTCAGTAGGTCTAAAAATAGAAAAACCTTGTGACCTCTCTAGAGGCCATACTTGTGAATGGATCTCCATAAAAATTGGTCAGAATGTTCACCTTGATGATATCTAGGTCAAGTTCGAAAGTGGATCACGTGCCTTCAAAAAGTAGGTCAGTAGGTCAAATAATGAAAAAACTTTGTGACCTCTCTAGAGGCCATATTTTTCATGGGATCTGTATGAAAGTTGGTCTGAATGTTTATCTTAATGATATCTAGGTCAAGTTTGAAACTGGGTCAACTGCGATCAAAAACTAGGTCAGTAGGTCTTGAAAATAGAAAAACCTTGTGACCTCTCTAGAGGCCATACCCTTGAATGGATCTTCATGAAAATTTGTCAGAATGTTCACCTTGATGATATCTAGGTCAAGTTTGAAACTGGGTCACGTGCCTTAAAAAACTAGGTCAATAGGTCAAATAATAGAAAAACCTTGTGACCTCTCTAGAGACCATATTTTTCAATGGATCTTCATGAAAATTGGTCAGAATTTTTATCTTGATAATATCTAGGTCAAGTTTGAAAACTGGGTCACATGAGCTCAAAAACTAGGTCACTATGTCAAATAATAGAAAAAACGACGTCATACTCAAAACTGGATCATGTGGGAAGAGGTGAGCGATGCAGGACCATCATGGTCCTCTTGTTTAAATTGGGCCACTTTTTCGACTCAAGTTTTTGTATGAAAGCTGGTACCCCAGTACCCACTGATGGGAATTGATTGAAACTTCACACACTTGTTCACTGTCATGATCTGACATGCAGTGCTCAGGTTCCATAACTTTATTTTGCATTTTTACAAAATTATGCCTCTTTTTTTGACTTAGCAGTTTTTTGGTTAAGTTTTTGTATGTAAACTGGTATCTCAGTACCAACTAATGGAAATGGATTCAACTTCACACAATTGTTCATTGTCATGATCTGACATGCAGTGCACATATTCCATTACTCTATTTTGCATTTTTACAAACTTATACTTAGAGTTTTCGAAGAAAAACTAGAGCTATTGCACTCGCCCCGGCGTCGGCGTCGCCGTTGGTTGAAATTTTTTATGAAGTCAAATATCTCTGTTACTATCAAAGCTATTAATTTGAAACTTGAAATACTAATTTACTATCAAAGTCTACACCAGGAGAAACAATTCCCATAACCCTGATTTGAATTTTGAAAGAGTTATGTGACATCACCTAGTGATCCTCTACCAAGATTGTTCAAATTATGCATCTTGGATGAAAAGAGGCCCCGCCGCGGGGGTCTCAAGTTTTACATAGACATGTGTAGGAAAAAAACTTTTAAAATCTTCTGTCTTAAACCACAAGACATAGGCCTTTGATATTTGGTATGTAGCATTGCCTGGTGGTCCTGAGGTGAAAAGAGGCCCCACACAGGGGGTCCCAAGTTTTACATAGACTTATAGGAAAAAACTTTAAAAATCTTCTTGCCTGAAACTGCAACGCCTAGGCTTTTGATATTTGGTATGTTGCATTGCCTAATGGTCCTATACCATAATTCTTCAAATTATGCCCCTGGGGTGAAAAGAGGCCATGTCGCGGGGGCCCCAAGTTTTACATAGACTTAAATAGGAAAAAAAATTAAAATCTTCCTGTCTGGAAGTTCAAGGCTTAAGCCTTTGATATTTGGTATGTAGCATTGCCTAGTGGTTCTCTAACAAGATTGTTCAAATTATGCCCCTGGGGTGAAAAGAGGCCTCGCCCCGAAGGTCCCAATTTTACATAGATTTATATAGGAAAAAAAAACTTTAAAACTTTTCTTGTCTAAAACCACAAGACCTATGCCTTTGATATTTTGTATGTAGCATTGCCTTATGATCCTCTACCAAAATTTTTCAAGTTATTACCCAGGGGTGAAAAGTTGCCCCAACCCAGGGGTCCCAAGTTTTAAATAGATTTATATGGGAAATTTGTTTTAAACATCTTCTTGTCTGAAAGTTCCAGGCCTAGGCCTTTGATACTTGGTATGTAGCATTGCCTAGTGGTTCTCTAACAAGAATATTCAAATTATGCTGCTGGGGTGAAAAGAGGCACTGCACCGTGGGTCACTAGTTATATGTGTTATTAGCTCACCTGAGCACGAAGTGCTCAAGGGGGAGCTTTTGTGGTCAGTGATTGTCCGGCGTCCGTCTTCCTTCTACCATCAACACCTCCCAGCCTAAACCACCGGTCTTATTTTGATGAAACTTCACAGGAATGTTCATTGCATGATCCTCAATGAAAATTAGTCAAAGAATTGAATTCCATACAGAACTCTGGTTGCCATGGCAACCGAATGGAAAAACTTTAAAAATATTCTTGTCCAAAACCACAGTAGCTAGGGCTTTGACATTTGGTATGCGGCATCATCTAATGGACCTTTACCATGTTTATTCAAATTATCCCCCTAGGGTCAAATATGGTCCCGCCCCGGGGGTCACACGGTTTATATCGACTTACATAAATTTATATAGGGAAAAACTTTGAAAATCTTCTTGTCCAAAACTACTGGGCCTAGGGCTTTGAAATTTGGTATGTAACATCATCTAGTGGCCTTCTACCAAGATTGTTCAAATTCTCCCCCTAGGGTGAAATATGGTCCCGTCCCGGGGGTCACACGGTTTATATCGACTTATATAGGAAAAACTTTGAAAATCTTCTTGTCAAAAACCGCTGGGCATAGGGCCTTGATATTTGGTATGTGACATCATCTAGTGGTCCTCTACCAAGATTCGAATTATGCCTCTAGGGTGAAAAGAGGCCCCGCCCCGGGGGTCTCAAGTTTTACATAGACTTGTATAGGAAGAAACTTGAAATATCTTCTTGTCTTAAACCACAAGACATAGGCCTTTGATATTTGGTATGTAGCATTGCCTTGGGGTTCTCTATCAATATTTTTCAAATTATTACCCTGGGATTTAAAGAGGCCCCGCCCCGGGGGCCCAATTTTATATAGACTTATATAGAAAAAAAAACTTTAAAAATCTTCTTGTCTGAAACTACAAGATATAGGCCTTTGATATTTGGTATGTAGCGTTGCCTTATGGTCCTCTGCCAAAATTGTTCAAATTAAAACCCTGGGATGAAAAGAGACCCGACCCGGGGATCCCAAGTTTTACATAGACTTATACACTGGCACCAGACCAGAAAGAAAATGCCTCTGTACATGTTATACCCTACCCCTAGGTATTCTATAAGAACCATGGTCGTGAACGGGAAAATATACTAACCCATTTCAATCGCCCATTTCATAAGTAAAACACGCAGTTCGGTAAATGTGTACTATGGATATTAAACACGCGATAATTTATCTTCCATTCTGTACCGGTCACATTTCTTCAATACTTCTTGTCTTAGAAAAACAACGCGTATTTTACAGTTTTTCAACGTTGCTTGAACTTCCCTGGTGAAGTTCCGTTCTAGATTACAGAACCATTCTGATTGGCTGATGTGAAAATATATGTCAATCGTCATTTTACTACACGTGTATGCTAAAATGCGTATGTGCAGGATAAATGTGCAAAATGAATTAAATAAACAGAACAGATGTTTACCAATGTATGATTTCAAATTCAAAATCACGTACAAGATGAATTTCATTCATCATTTCGAGTTTTATTGTATAACTGTGGATATTTTGCATTCTGTTTTTGTTTGTTTACATTTCGCCTAACATGTGCACACTGCTGTGACCTCTAGACCGGATGTTCATTAGGGGAGTTCACGCAAGTTTTTTCTGTAACGTTGACGGAAGCATAAAATATGTGGAGCATCTCTGCAACATGGAATATTGAGACAATGTGACTGGTGCACGATAGAAGATAAATTATCGCTTGTTCAATATACTAGGTACGCATTCACCGATCTGCGCGTTTTAAGTGAGCAATATACGATTGAAATGGGAAAGTATATTTTCCCGTTCATGACCATGGTTCTTATAGAATACCTAGGGGTAGGGTAAAACATGTACAGAGGCATTTTCTTTCTGGTCTGGTGCCAGTGGACTTATATAGGAAAAAACTTTAAAAATCTTCTTGTCTGAAACCACAAAACCTAGGCCTTTGATATTTGGTATGTAGCACTGTCTTGTAGTCCTCTACTAAGTTTTTCAAATTATATCCCTGGGGTGAAAAGAGGCCTCACCCCGGGGGTACGAAGTTTTACATAGACTTATATAGGAAAAAACTTTTAAAAAATCTTTTGCTCTGAAACTCTAAGGCCTAGGCTTTTGATATTTTGAATGTTGCATGGCCTAGTGGTCCTTTACCAAGACTATTCAATATATGCCCCTGAGTGAAATGAGGCCCCACCCAGGGGCTTCCAAGTTTTACATAGACTAATATAGGAAAAAACTTCTTGCCTGAAACTGCAAGGCCTAGGCTTTTGATATTTGGTTTGTTGCATTGCCTAATGGTCCTCTACCATAATTGTTCTAATTATGTCCCTTGAATGAAAAGAGGCCCTGCCCCGGGGGCCCCAAGTTTTACATAGACTGATATAGGAAACATGTTTTAAAAATCTTCTTGTCTGAAAGTTCAAGGCTTAAGCATTTGATATTTGGTATGTAGCATTGCCTAGTGGTTCTCTAACAAGATTGTTCAAATTATGCCCCTGGGGTGAAAAGAGGCCCCGCCCCGGGGGTCACTTGTATATGAGTTATATAGGAAAAAATACTTCAAAAACTATCTGATCATATTTCCTAGATTGTTTAATTATAATTACCTGATGACCCCAAGTAATTAGGGGTCACTTGACTGTGACCTTGACCTACTGACCTACTTTCTTGTTTTTTAAGATACAGCCTTGAAATTTGGATGACCTGTATAGTTTTGCACACCGATCATAACAGCATAGAAATTTGGACCACTTCAGTAACTTTCAATAAAGATTTCAATACTCATCTTTAATGTTCTTAGCCCTGACCTACTGACCTACTTTCTTGTTTTTGAAGCTACAGCAAAGGGATTTGTATATTATTAACAGCTTTCAGTACTTATCCTGAAGAATCTTTACCATGACCTTCTCACCTAGTTTTTTTGTTTTTGTTTTTGAAGCTTTAGCAAAGAAACTTGTTCAAGCAAGCAGTTAAACTCAGGTGAGCGATATAGGGCCATCATGGCCCTCTTATATAGGAAAAAAAAATACTGTAAAAATTTTCTGATCATATTTCCTAGATTGTTTTATAATAATTACCCGATGACCCCATGTAATTAGGGGGTCACTTGACTTTGACCTTGACCTACTGTCCTACTTTTTAGCTCACCTGTCACGGAGTGACAAGGTGAGCTTTTGTGATCGCACTTCGTCCGGCGTCCGTAAACTTTTACTTTAAACGACATCTCCTCATAAACCGCTACGCCAATTTCATCCAAACTTCACAGGAATGTTCCTTGGATGAAGCTCTACAAAATTTGTTCAAAGAATTGAATTCCATGCAGAAGCTGGTTGCCATGGCAACCGAAAGGAAAACTTTAAAAATATTCTTGTCCAAAAGCACAGGGCCTAGGGCTTTGATATCTGGTGTGTAGCATCATCTCTACCAAAATTGTTCAAATTATCCCCCTAGGGTCAAATATGGCCCCGCCCCGGGGGTCACATGGTTTATAAAGACTTATATAGGGAAAACTTCGAAAATCTTCTTGTACAAAACCACATGGCCTAGGGCTTTGATATTTGGTATGTAGCATCATCTAGTGGTCCTCTACCAAGATCGTTCAAATTACCCCCCTAGGGTCAAATATTGCGCCGCCCCGGGGGTCAAATGGTTTATATAGACTTATATTGGGAAAACTTTGAAAATCGTCTTGTACAAAACCACATGGCCTAGGGCTTTGATATTTGGTATGTAGCATCATCTAGTGGTCCTCTACCAAGATTGTTCAAATTACCCCCTAGGGTCAAATGTGGCCCCGCCCCGGGGGTCCCGAGTTTTACATAGACTTATATAGGAAAAAAAGTTTAAAAATCTTCTTGTCTGAAACCACATCAATTAGACCGTTGATATTTGGTTTGTAGCATTGTCTTATGGTCCTCAACTAAAATTGTTCAAATTGTACCCCTTGGGTGAAAAGAGGCTCTGCCCTGGGTGGGCCCAAGTTTTATATAGACTTATATAGGAAAAAACTTTAAAAATCTTCTTGTCTGAAACCATACGACCTAGGCTTTTGATATTTGGTATGATGCATTGTCTAGTAGTCCTCTACCAAATCATTCAAAGTATGCCCCTGGGGTTAAAAGAGGCCTCGCCCTGGGGTCACTTAGTTATTATGTGAGTTATATAGGAAGAATACTTAAAAAATCATCTGATCCTATTTCCAAGACTGTTTAATTATAATTACCTGATGACCCCAAGTAATATGATGTCACTTGACTGTGACCTTGACCTACTGACCTACTTTCTTGTTTTTAAGGTACAACCTTGAAATTTTGATGACATACACAGTTTTGTACACAAATCGTAAAACTGAATTTCATTGACCATGAATACGACCTACTGACTTTCTTAATATTTTAACATCAGTTTGACATTTGAAACATGTAGCTCATATTACTCAGGTGAGCGATCCAGGGTCATCATGACCCTCTTGTTGTTTCTTAAGATAGCGCCTTGAAAGTTGGATGACTAATACATGTCATACAGTTCTGCACAACGATCTTAAAACTGACTTTCAGTGACCTTGAATGTGACCTTTTGACTTATTTTCATAATAGTTTAGCATCAGTTTGACATTTGAAACATGTAGCTCATATTAAGACATCATGTATTATTAACAAAACAGCATACATTATTTACGTTCGCGATGTCACGTACGAGTTTTCTTTTATTTAAGATTTTTCTATTTTCCGGTCCAAATTTTATGTCAAGGTATGTTTTGGTTGTTTACTACAGTCCACTCGGGTATTCCGAATCTGTCTTAAATGCGGGTCACTCCAGACTACAACAAATACTCAAGCAAAAATAAGTTTATAAACTTTAAGCATCTGCGCATATTTAACTTCGGTCGGTAATAACATTTAACTACGTTTTTCATGTAGGTTTGTCGCATATTGACTCTAGATGCAACTTTTTGCCGAGAAAATGCGGAGCTTTTCTCTTCAAGAGACGCTTACTTTATTGTCCGGTGATGTACACAAATAAATAATACATGGAAATGATGTAAATTATATCACACTATAGTTATATATACAAATATAGAAATACTAGGTGTTAAAGTCAGGTGGGTAGACCACAAATGTTCAGTCTGACACCACATGATTCGCAGGGAAAGTTTTTACTGACACCAAGTTCTGATTATAAGATGTTCTGTCTCACATCATCATCTGATTATACGTTTTCTTACCGTTATTTCGCTGGGTTTGCAGTATTTTAACGAATTCACGCTTTACGTGTGTTTTCGGGTATAGCGAGTAGTTAAATTCATTTTTGGCTCATCTGATTTTTTGGAAAAAAATGAGGAATTATTGTCATCACTTGATCGGCGTCTGCGTCGGCGTCGGCGTTGCCTGGTTAAGTTTTATGTTTATGTCAACTTTTCTCCTAAACTGTTAAAGCTATTGCTTTGAAACTTGCAACACTTGTTCACCATCAAAAGCTGACTTTGTACAGCAAGAAACAATTACTCCGTCCTGCTTTTTGCAAGAATTATGGCTCCTTTTGGACTTTGAAAATGTCGGATTTCTTGGTTAAGTTTTGTGTTTAGATAAGCTTTTCTCCTAAACTATCAAAGATATTGCTTTAAAACTTGCAACACTTGTTCATCATCAAAAGCTGACTCTGTACAGCAAGAAACATAACTCCAACCTACTTTTTGCAAGAATAATGACCTTTTTTTGACTTTGAAAATGTCGGATTTCTTGGTTAAGTTTTGCGATTTTGTCAACTTTTCTCCTTTACGGGCAATTATAATTGCTTTAAGGTATTAGACCCTTAATAGTAATGTTTACAAAATGGCATTTGCTTGGTATATTCTTAAAGTTGACCGTGTTTCGCACTGTGTTGCAGTTTTTAAACAACTTTTATTGTGCCGTTTTTTTTTTATAAATTTTGTATAATTTATGGTATTTCCTCAAGCTCAAGTAGAGACAAATTTCAAAGTTATGGCCACAATCCAAAATATTTGCAGAGAATTCATTATACCATTAAATTTGATCAAAGAAACATCAAACTATTGGTAAACAATTATAAAACACAAAATAAAACTGTTAATATCATTTTTTCTAGGATGCCTCATGTAAACGGATTTAATGAGACAGAATTCTAACTCCCAACATTGAAAACTTGAGGTCGAATCCTGCGGGTCTGTTTTGAATATTGCTCACTTCATTCAAAAATAACCTTGGGGCAAAATTAAAACCTACCTACTTTTCTTCCACAACATGTAATCTAAAGAGTGGAGAAAAAATAGAGAACTTTTACCGCATGTAATTCAGTATTTTTAAAGATGTTTAACTCTAATTAACTCTACCCCTTCTGTTTCAGAGGTAAATTCACTTTGAGCAGCAAGAAATTACTTATCAAATGAAAATACTCCACTTTTGTACAATAAATCAATTATAAGTCTTGAAAGAAGTAAAAACTTACTAGAAAAAAAAGGATAATAAGGAAAAAATTTTTTGATCCCAGTGGGATTTAAAAAATTTTTGGTCCCAGTGGGATTTGAACCTACGCTCCGCCCCCCTGAAAATTGCAGTCAAAGTAGGTTTATGGTAGGAATTGAATACTCTTCATAAAGGAGGTAATCTATTAAAACGTGGACCATTTAGTCGCCAATAAAAGCTGACAATGCACAGCAAATGCCGTAACTCTGCATTGCTTTTTGCAAGAATTATGACCTCTTTTGGACTTAGAAAATCATGGGTAAGTCAATATTTCTATTATACAGAGACCAAAAAAATCAGATAAGCGTCTGCACCCGCAAGGCGGTGCTCTTGTTCTAATAAGGGTTTAGGTTATAATGTAGCAGTTTACCGTATTCGTGGTTTAGTTGAAAGAATTACCCATAAAAACACCTTCGATTTGTTATTTTTGGCACTTTCGCGTGTAAAATTGGGGCTTATTTCACTCGCAGTATTTATTTTCAGTCAAATAAGAAAGGTTTCATGATAAATTTCGCGTGTTTATGGCACAGAGAAAACGAAAGTAGGGTCGTTTACTGCGCAAAGCCATCAACAACGCGATCCGAGAAAGGGTCAATGGCTTCAATCTAGCGGCGTTTCGATCACCACCCATAGATTTCATAGATTGACAGCTAATTATTTGTAATTTACGATGATATATGGGTTTCTATGGGTGTAGTTTTAGAAAGTATAGTAAATGCATCTCAAATGTGGCGACTTTACACAATAGAACCCTATGGGAAATATTTTAAATCGTATAAAACCTTTACATTTCATGAGGAAATTCAGTACGATTTGTGTCACGAAACTAAATATGTAGAGAAAGTAAAACCTCTAATAATTTGAAAGTTGTGCCTGACAACCCTATCAAAATGACTCCTGAGGCACCTCCGAGGTGCACAACCCTCAAATTATTAGAGGTTTTACTTTCTCTACACATTTAGTGTCGTGACATAATCGTGCTGAATTTAAAGGGTTTTCAATCGTTTGAATATTTTTAAAGAAGGTTATCCAAGGAACATCCCTGTTAAGTTTCGTCAAAATTGGTCTGGTGGTTTAGGTTCAGATATTGCTTAAAGGAATGTGTGGCTGGACGGACGGCGGATGATGAGTGATCACAATAGCTCACTTGTGCACTTTGTGCTCATGTGAGCTAAAAAAAATATTTGAAGTTTTCCTATTTTCAGCTCTAACGCCCATAAAAGGAGCCAAGTGCCCCCATTTGAACAAATTAGTAATTAACCTTACAGTGATACTATTGACAAAGCTTGATGAAAATCCATCGAACAGTTTTTGAGAAAAAGTTTAAAGATTTTTTCTACCTTTAGCTCCAGTGACCTCTAACACAGGCCAAGTACCCCAATTGAACTATCTTGAGAGGACCATACGTTTATGCTACAGAACAAGTTTGATCCATCTTGCAGTTCATGAGAGTTAGATCTATGTTAATTTAAATTATGGACGCCGGACCATACATTTATACTAAAAGGCTAAGCTCATCCTGAACCTTCAGTTCAGGTGACCCAACTTAAGTATCTTGAAGTTTGACAACTTTTGGTGCTGCAGGAAACAGTGCTAGCTATAAGGAGATGCCATAAACTGGAAGTCTGCCACTGATGGTTAATGTCTGGCCGACAATATCGCTCAAGAGTGTCTGCTGGTATTGACGGTAATAATGGATAGCTTCCACCTCTTGAAAATAGCAGTTTGTAGTCTAACTATATCACTCATTTAAATTGTGGAAATCATAAGATTTCAAGACTCGCCCACCCACCCATTGAAATATTTCCATATCACTTCCACGAGATGGGGTTTTATTAGGGTACCTGAAATGAAAACTTGTTGATGTGATGTTTTCAAATTAGAAATCTACGGTAATACTTCCTATTTTTCTTTGTTCAATGTTTGTCTTACAAGCTAAACAATTACAGCTCAGAGATGTTTATATGCTGTTACGGATCTAAATGGACGCGACCATCGGAAAATAAAAACAGCGTCAGTTAAGTTATGTTAGCCAGAACTAGTAACTTACGATCTTCTACCAAAATCTGAGAGAATAGTATATTCAAACAAGAGGACCAAGATGGCCTTAGGTCGCTCACCTGAGTAACACACCATAACAGTGTAAACATGTCTTATCTAGTGATTTCATGGAAACAAATATTCTGACCAGTTTTCATTAAATTAAATTGGCCGCTTGAGTGTTAACAAGCATTTTCTTTTATTTGACCTTGTGACCTAGTTTTTTTACCCCACATGACCTAGATTCGAACTTGTCCAAAATTCCATGAAAACAATTAGATCTATTCTGACAAAGTTTCCGGAAGATTCAAGCTTTTGCTTTGATTTGACCTAGTTTTTGACCTACGTGACCTAGATTTGAAATCATCCAAGACTTCAACATTCTGACCAAGTTTTATGAATATATAATAAAAAATGTTCCCCCTAGGGTGTAAATTAGCTTCTTCTTTGATTTGACCTGGTGAACTAGTTTTTGACCCCACATGACCCAGAAAAAAACATTCTGGCCAAGTTTCATGCACATCAAATGAACAAGATTGTTTACAAGCTTTTCCTTTGATTTGATTGGGTGACCTAGTTATCAACCCAATATGACCCTGTTTCAAACTTGGCCTAGGAATCAGCAAGACAAACATTCTGACCAAGTTTCATGAAGATAGGGTCATAAAGGTTGTCTAGGTTGTTAACAAGCTTTTCTTTGATTTGACCCGATGACCTAGTTTTTCACCCAACATGACCCAGTTTTGATCCAGGCCTAGAGATCTTCAAGATAATCATACTGTGTAAGTTTGTATCAAATCAAAGCATAAATGAAACCTCTACATGGCTGGAAGGGCCAAAATAGAAAATGTTACCCCTTTCAGGGGCAGTAACTCTAGAACTCATGATAGAATCTTAGCCTATTTTTGAAAGGAACCGAGACCTTATTGTGACAAGTTGTGTGCAAGTTTGGTTAAAATCAAATATAAAATGTCACTGCTATAAAGTAAAAGTAAAGTAAAGTTTCTTGTTTAACGTGGGTAGTCGACGAAAGTCCCCACCTGGAATGGATGGAACAACTAATTTCCAGCCGAGCCCATGGCAGGCATCATATTTACCTATCCAGCATCCAGTCTAGGCCGATACTGCTGGAAACAGTACCAATTTAAATAAATCACCCAGCACTGAATACTAGTCTGGATATCAGCCGCGACCGGGAATCGAACCCGGACCGCCTGCGTTGTAGTCCAACCTGCTAACCACTGCGCCACTGACTCCCTTGTATCATGTTCACAAGGTAAAAATTAACAAATTTTGGCTCTTTCAGGGGTTGTAACTCCGGAACATATGAATGGATCTGACAGATTCATCATGGAATCCAAGAGTTATTGTTGTTAAAGATATGTTGCAAGTTTTTATCAAATCAAACCATAAATGAAGTCTCTATATGGCTGCAAAAGCCAAAATAGCAAATTTTGGCCCTGTGTATATAATTTGTTATAGGAAGGGGCCATAACTCTGGAACTCATGATGGGATCTGGCCAGTTTTTGAAAGGAATCCAGATATTATGCCAATACAAGTTGTGTGTAAGTTTGATTAAAATTGATTGCAAAATGTGGTCTCTATCGTGTTCACAAGCCAAAAATAGCAAACTTTGGCCCTTTAAGAGACCATAACTCTGGAACGCATGATGGAATCTGGCCATTTTTCGAAAGGAACCCAGATTTTATCCCAATACAAGCTGTGTGCAAGTTTGATAAAAGCTGATTACAAAATGGAGTCTTTATCGTGTTCACAAGCTAAAAATAACAAATTTTGGCCCTTTAAGAGGCCATAACTTTGGAACCCATGATGGGAACCGAGGTATTATGCCAATACAAGTTGTGTTCAAGTTTGATTAAAATTGGTTGCAAAATATGGTCTCGATAGTGTTCACAAGAAATTATGAACAGACAACAGACAAAATACGATCACAAAAACTCACACTGTCACTAGGTGACAGGTGAGCTAAAATGCAGAAAATGTGACCCTTTTTCAGTCCAAGAAAACCTGAAATAATGGACTTCCAGTAGAAACAGCATATACAAGTATATAATTTGTTATAGGAAGAGCAGTTGAAGAAATTAATATTTTTCAGCCAAGCTTCGGCTTATTAAAAACAACTGACGTCGTGAGATCTAAGTTTTAATTAAGAATTGGAAATATAATACAACACAAATATATATAATATGCTTCAACAATAGTTATCTGCACAGCAGAAATCAGTCTGGATATGGTGATTTTAGTCATGGTAACCAACAAG
This sequence comes from Mercenaria mercenaria, assembly GCF_021730395.1. Classification (NCBI taxonomy): domain Eukaryota; kingdom Metazoa; phylum Mollusca; class Bivalvia; order Venerida; family Veneridae; genus Mercenaria; species Mercenaria mercenaria. Next base: position 71,656,266 of record NC_069362.1, read on the forward strand.
TTTCAAAATTGTACAGGTGTCTATGTCTAGTATGTCCCCAGATGCCTATTACAATTCAGTTTTATCAAAGAAATTAAGAGTATAATTCTTTGCAATATATAGTAACTGCATGTCTGGGAACAAAACTTTTCAGGTAACAATTTATGTTGTCTTTAGTGATCAGTCACATGATGTAAACTGATGTTAAACAGGTATTGATACATGTCTTTGTAGAAATTATACATGTTGTACTTACTTATAGTAGTAAAGGAGAATTTCACTGTTTAAACTCAAAAAACTGCAAAAACTTCTAAGACTCAGTTTAGTCTGTACAAGCACATCATAATGCCTCCTACTGTGTTCAAAGGTTTAATCCTGGTCTCATTTAGCTGGAGATTTGTCTGCCTAGCTGTAGGTGAGGGCAGTTCCCACAATTTTTCCACTGACAAAGCGGCAAGAGATATGTACTCCAATACCTTGATCTAGTTCTTGTAAACATGACCTTTCAACACAGCTTTGAAGGAGAACAAGTAATATATCACACAAGTAATATATCACATACTGAACAGCTTTAAAAACGTAACACCTTTTGACAATCGACAAAAAATTATGTATATATTTAAAGCAATATTTTGCTAACAAAATAAACAAGCTTGTCACACATAATTTCTGACATTCAATTTTGAAGTCATTCATGCTTGAAAATGGAGTAAACAATTCAGAGTTTATATCATGATCTAGTCTGTGATAAATCTGACGCTCTATTCAAGGTCAATAATGATGAAAATCCCTAAATTTTTTTTTTCTTTAAAAGATGTAGACATGGGTCAAGGCACACATGGGTTGTTTTTGACAGAAACTGGAATTTTGATGTACCATGTCCAAAGGGTTGATTTGAAAACATCCTCTGAAGTTTAACACGAAACAACTTGTTTTTGTTTTGTAAACTGTTTTAAAGTATTCGAAAGGGCTCGATCATTTTGAAAACTGATCAGAAACAGCCTTAAGGAGGGCTCTTTGATTTACGTCTGAAACTCAGTGTTAATAAACACAAGTATAGGGAGTTCTGATCTTGAAACTGTTCAACAGACAATGAAGAATCGCTAAAAATCATTTTGATGAAAAATATTTGCTGATTTGATCAACATCTCAGGTAAGTCTTCATTTTAATAAATTTTGTGTCGTTCTGTGACTTTCATTTTAGCAGTGTGTCTTGTGAAGCAGAGTTATCCAAGCAGACATTTCCTCATAATGAGATTTTTGTCAAGTATGAGTTATGTATAATACAAAGTTCTTCGACAATCTGAATCAAAACCTAAGCCTTAAATACGAGTTATGCAAGTGTTCAGTTTTTAAAGTGGTTCAGTATACAATCAGAAACATTCTAGGTTATTGTTAACAAACAATGACAGAGAGTTTCATCTTACATGAGTAAAATCAGTGTCATACATTTTGAGCAAATCAACTACACATACCACATCCTTAATTCCTTACAAGAACAAATCACAAAGATAGTAAATAGTAGGATTTTCATGTTTCATGGAAATCACAACATAATATGAACTGAAGAAATAACTTTTTTTTATTTTGTATAATTTCTAATCAGGTTATTAATGATTCAAAAACTGAGCAGTGTAACTTACAGATAGACAATATAAAACTTCAATATTATAGATACACAATATGAAATGTGAAGAATTTCATAATACAGTGTGTATTTAAAGTTTTAAACAAAAACTGAAGACAGTCTGATAAATTACTTTTTTATAAATATATATATATTTCATAATTATGGTACAAGATGATTTAACCAATATGTTAAACTATATCTACCAATACTCTAAATTTTACCTTTTCATTATCAAAATGTATAAAGAAATCCTTCACACAACAGTATTGGTACAGCAAAGGAGTTTTCTACATTTTATTTAAACAGAAAACAAACATTTACTACACTTCTCATAACCAAACTCAATATAACATCATGTATCAGTTTTTCTACTAATCAAGGAATAACTACATGCACCTCAAACAAAGGTTTAAATGAACCGTGCCATGGGAAAACCAACATAGTGGCTTTGCGACCAGCATGGATCCAGACCAGCCTGCGCATCCGCGCAGTCTGGTCAGGATCCATGCTGTTCGCTAACAGTTTCTCCAATTCCAATTGGCTTTAAAAGCGAACAGCATGGAGCCTGACCAGACTGCGCAGATGCGCAGGCTGGTCTGGATCCATGCTGGTCGCAAACCCACTATGTTGGTTTTCTCATGGCACGGCTCAAATGTTTATTTTAAGCCTATCATCAACTTGGAAAAACTGATTATTTTTAACTGCAATAAGAGTATCTGTATGATTTCCTAACATGGAATGTATTGGTTTGAATAAGAAAACAATGGTTCAATTTGGAATGAGGCATTGTACTACTGAAAACCAAACTATTATATGTCTACTTAATATGGGTCCGCAACAACAACAAAGGTCAAAGGTACAAAATTCTATTAAGGTGAATTTTCCTGAACATGCACCCAACAAAAGGGACCACAGCTCTTCACTCACCATACCAGTTACTTCTGACCAAATTTTGTGAACAGTTACTCTAACCAGCAAATAACATTTTCCTTATATTAATATCTATTTCATAATTAAAACAAAGATCAAAGCTCCCATGTACATGTAATTCTTTCTACTGACTACAACACAACAATCACAGTCTATACTAATACAGTGAAAGATAAATCAATGGCTCCAGCATCCAGGCTGGTTCCAGCATCAAGGCTAGCTCGAGAAACTCATATGGTTCCCAGCTGTTTTCCTTGTATTTTGGATCCCTCAAACTGTGGATTACTCAAGCATTTTGCTCATAACCTTGTAGCCTACAGCAACAGTATACTGTATAACTAATTAATTATCAAGTGATTAAAAAAAATATCAAATAAATCAGGAATTACTCATACACAGTTTGTGTCAGAAAACTGAAGATATTTATTAACACAGAGTTTGACGTTAAATGCATTTCAGAAATTGAGACATACCAAAAGATTCATATACTTGTAAAACAGCAAGTAGACAGCTGATTTTCATGAAGGATTTCAACCAAAGGCAAGCTGGATAGTGTACTTTCATTTTTTTCTTTATCAATTACAATTTCCAAAGACTTAGTTTTAGCAAAATAGAGAGCAAGTTTATTTAAATTTATCCAGGGACATATGACACAAACAAACAGCAGAATAAAATCATTCTTGGCTGTCTAAAGGTACATTCCAGACAAACATAGAAAGAACACATATATATATATATATATTACTTTTAGCAAATGGTCTTGCTTTATTCATAAAAAACCCACTTTTATTAAGTACTTCAAGCATTACAGATACAACATTCTCACTGAACATTAATTAACAGATTAGATTGTAAGTAAAAAGCTGATATCTTCTCTTTAAGCAAGAGGGTCATGATGACCCTGAATCGCTCACCTGAGTAATATAGGCCACATGTTTAAAATGGCAAACTGATGCTAAAATATTAGAAAGTAGGTCAGTAGGTCACATTCATGGTCACAGAAAGTCAGTTTTAAGATCAGTGTGCAAAACTGTACATGTCATTCAAATTTCAAGGCTGTATCTTAAAAAACAAGAAAGTAGGTCAAGGTCACAGTCAAGTGACCCCTAATCTCTTGGGGTCATCAGGTAATTATAATTAAACAGTCTAGGAAATATGATATTTATTCCTATATAACTCATATAGAAAGTAGATCAAGGTCACAGTCAAGTGACCCCTAATCTCTTGGGGTCATCAGGTAATTATAATTAAACAGTCTAGGAAATATGATAATTTTTTAACAATTTATTCCTATATAACTCATATAAAAAATGACCCCCTCTTTTCACCCCAGGAGTATAATTTGAACAATTTTGGTACAGGACCACTAGGCAATGCTACATACAAAATATCAAAGGCCTAGGCCTTGAACTTTCAGACAAGGAAGATTTTTTAAGTTTTTTCCTATATAAGTCTATGTAAAACTTGGGACCCCCAGGGCAGGGCCTCTTTTCACCCAAGGGACATAATTTGAATAATTTTGGTAGAGGACCAGTAGGCAATGCAACATAACAAATATCAAAAGCCTACGCCTTGCAATTTCAGGCAAGAAGATTTTTAAAGTTTTTTTCCTATATTAGTCTATGTAAAACTTGAGACCCCCCGGGGCAGGGCCTCTTTTCACCCCTGGGGCATAATTTGAACAATTTTGGTAGAGGACCACAAGGCAATGCTACATACCAAATTTCAAAGGCCTAGGTCTTGTGCGTTTATACAAGAAGATTTTTTAAGTTTTTTTCCTATATAAGTCTATGTAAAACTTGTGCCCCCCCTTGGGCGGGGCCTCTTTTCACCCGAAGGGCACAATTTGAACAATCTTCATAGAGGACCATTAGATGATGTCACATGCCAAATATCAAGGCTCTTCACCTTGCAGTTTTGGACAAGAAGATTTTTTAAGTTTTTCCTTTTGGTTGCCATGGCAACATGAGTTCTGCACGGAATTCAATTCTTTGAACAATTTTGAAAGGGGGCCACCCAAGGATTATTCCTGTGAAGTTTGGTGTAAATCTGCCCAGTGGTTTTCAAGAAGATCTTTTTAGAAAATGTTGACACGACAGACGATGCACAACGGACACTGAGCTGTCACAAAAGCTCACCATGAGCCTTTGGCTCAGGTGAGCTAAAAAGCATGACAGAAAATTTCTTAAGTTTAATAGTATAAATAATTTTACTACGAAGCCTGAAGCCTTTTCACAATAAAGCTGAACTTTAATCTTTAACTTTCATCTTTCTATGTACATGTAACCAACTCTAGATACTTTGTGAAACCTCAACGATTTCTTGATGTCTAACAAATATACACCAACTGAAGAAACTTTATGGAGGTATTAACTGAGAAAAAAAATGACCAGGTAAACAAAAGTTAAAATTACATTCTCATTATAATACTCTGTTAAGTTACCATGGGACTCGAAAGTCAGTACTTTTCCATACTGATGGTAATATATATATATGAGCCGCACCATAAGAAAACCAACATAGTGCATTTGCGACCAGCATGGATCCAGACCAGACTGCACGGATCAGGATCCATGCTCTTCGCTAACGGTTTCTCTAATTGTAATAGGCTTTGAAAGCCAACAGCATGAATCCTAACTAGACTGTGTGGATGCACAGTCTGGTCAGGATCCATGCTGGTCGCAAATGCACTATGTTGATTTTCTCATGGTGCGGCTCATTTTCAATTTTACTCTGGATAAGAAACAAACTTAAAATAGAGGTACATCATCAGTTAGTGTAAATGTGTATGTTATAAAATGATTGTTAGTTCTGCATCAATAAATACGTACTGGTTGCGAAGCTTGGTTACAGATTTCTTGATAGAAAGTTAACAACCTATACAGATATTTGTTAGTTACAGTGTAAGATCAAAATATTCTTCACCCAGTGAACATCGAGATCAGTTTAGGAATGAACTGCTATCTTTTACAAGTAAAACAACAACAGCTGTCACAGGAGGCAGCATGCTCCACTATTTCGATGCTGCATAGTAAAACTGGCACATATGAGGAAGCTGGAGCTGTCACTGGAGTGTTTAATGACTCCAATGGTGGATGAAGATATTGCACAAAAGCTTGAGTCTGTGTCAAAAATATTAAGTAATAAAAGAGATAAAATGTATCAAAACACTAAGTAAGTATAATTCTAAGCAAAAAGGGGGCATAATTCATGAAATATTGGTACAAGAGTTATGCACCTTGTGTCACATGATGTTGGTGATGAGGTGACACAACTACTTCAAGTCTGAATCAAATCCATCTAGTAACAAGAGCTCGTAGAACACGAAATGCCCCCCTTGATGCATTCAGTAATTGTACAAGGAACAGAAATTATTTGCTAACTGTAAACAAAGATTCTACTGTTCCTGTTCAATGTGATCTTGACCTTTGACCTACTGACCTCAAAATCAAGAGGGGTCATCTGCTGGTGAAGATCAACCTCCCTATTAAGTTTTGTGATCCTAGGCCCAAGCGTTCTCAAGTTATCGTCCGGAAAGGGTTTAACTGTTCCGGGTCAATGTGACCTTGACCTTTGGCCTACTGACCTAAAAATCTACAGCAGTCATCTATTGGTCATGGTCAATCTCCCTATCAAGTTTTGTGATCCTAGGCCCAAGCGTTCTCATGTAATCGTCCAGAAACGGTTTAACTTTTCCGGGTCACTGTAACCTTGACCTCTGTCCTGATGACTTCAAAATCATTACGGGTCATCTGCTGGTCATGACCACCTCCTATCAATTTTCCTGATCCTAGGCCCAAGCGTTCTTGAGTTATCGTCCGGAAACCGTTTTATTGTTTCTGGTCACTGTGACCTTGACCTTTGACTTACTGATCTCAAAATCAATAGGGGTCATGTGATGACCAACCTCCCGATCAACTTTCATGATCCTAGCCAAGATTGATTACATCCAGAAATTAACTGTTCGGGTCACTGTGACCTTGACTTTGACAACTGATCTCAAAATAAAAAGGGGTCATCTGCTGATCATGACCAACCTCCCTATAACTTTCATGACCCTAAACCCAAGCGTTCTTGAGTTATCATCCGGAAACTATTTAACTGTTTAGGGTCACTGTGACCTTGACCTTTGACATACTGATCTCAAAATCAATAGGGGTCATCTGCTGGTGATGACCGACCTCCCTATCAATTTCCCATGATCATGAACGCCAAGCGTTCTTGAGTTATCATCCGGAAACGGTTACTGTTCGGTCACTTGACCTGATCTTGCACAATACCATCTCAAATCAATAGGGGTCATCTTTTGATACCAACCTCCCTATCAACTTTCATGATCCTAGGACCATGCATTCTTGAGTTATCATCCGGAAATGGATTAGTCTACATTCCGACCGACCGACATCTGCAAAATAATACACCCCTCCTTCTTTGAAGGGGGGCATGATAACTGAGATATAGTGAAAATGCATCAAAATTAACTTTAAATTCTAAGTAAAAGGGGGCATAATTCATGAAAACTTGGTGCCAGAGTTATGCATCTTGTGTCATACGATGTGGATGATAAGGTGGAACAACTATTTTATGTTTGAATCAAATCCATTTAGTAATAACTGAGATAGAGTGAAAGTGCATCAACTGAAATTCTAAGAAAAAATAGAGGAGATAATTCATGAAATATTGGTGCAAGAGTTATAGCCCTTGTGCCATATGATGTGAGTGATGATGTCGAACAACTATTTTAAGTTTGAATCAAATCAATTTACTAATAACATAGAGTGAAAGTGCACCAAAACTTTAACCTGAAATTCTAAGTAAATGGGGGGATAATTCATTAAATATTGGTACCAGAGTTATGGACCTTGTGTCATATGATGTGGGAAATGATGTGGAACAACTAATTTCAATCTGAATCGAATCCCTTTAGTAATAACTGAGATAGAGTGAAAGTGCATCAAAACTTTAACCTGAAATTCTAAATAAAAAGAAGGGACAATTCATGAAATATTGGTGTGAGAGTTATGGCCCTTGTGCCATATGATGTGGGTGATGATGAGGAATAATTATTTTAAGTTTGAAACAAATCCATCAAGTAATTATAGAGATAAACAGAAAGTGCATCAAAACTTTAACCAAGGTGCGGACGTGGTAGGACGCCGACTCTGACGCCGGGTCGAGTAGGGCAGCTCTCCAAACTTCGTATAGTCAAGCTAAAAACCAAATGCTACCCAATTTGTTTGCTTGACATCATGATGTCACATATAGGTTGAGAAAAGTTAAACAGTTCTAAAAGATTTACACATTTTCATTACATTTTAATATGAAGATGCATAAAAATTAAGTTTATTTTCTTGTAAGAAATTATATATATTACATTGCATACTGGTTGACACTAAATCACAGTTTTTTTGCCAATCTGTTATCTGTGTAAATATTTCATAGTTCTGCACATCAAAACAAACTTCAGAGTGTCACTACTCCAGTGACACAACTAAAATCATTTTTAGAAAAAGGACATAATCTAGTAAGACGCCCAGAAAGGGGTACCTAAAATTTTTCTTTTTCATGGCGGGAATAGATAATATTTTTAACCTGATTTTTTGCTTATAAAAAATGAAGGCATTAAAATTATTACTGGTTGTGAACAGCTGTTTTATGCATAACTGAACCCTTTAATTTAATGTATTCAATCGTAAGGTCAGCATAGCTAATGACAAACAAATACTCAGTCAGGTAACAGTGTTACATGGAAAACAACAGTAAATCGCTTATGAAATTTCACAGATATCACTTAAAGTATACCCGGTCTTGTTTCTTACCACTCTAAGCAGGATGTGTGCTTGCTGAGTTAGTAGGGCATATATTTTAGAAACCTGCAAGTCTTTTTCACAAATTCATGGTTGACTTACAAGCTTTTTTTGTTCTCAAACATACTTGGTGCCCAGGGAACAAACTGAAGACCCAAGTTGCACAGTCTTGTGCTTGTCCTACTACCCTATTTTGCCAGTTATCGAAATGGTTCCAAAAATATTACGAATTTATTGTGCAGACAAAACTAGATAAGATGCTTTCACCAAAAATTCTTATTTTAGTGGTTGAATATTTTTAAATCATGAAGCTTTTCAAAAAGCTGAAACATTCTACTGGCACTAAGTAAGCATTTTTCCCAGGCATTGTGGAAGGTCCTCGGCTTGATCTCTGATTACATTTTCTGTTTCCATTAAATTTTTTATTTGATTTTTCAATACTTCTTTCTTTTCTACTTTATCTACTGTAAAGTCTGTTTCATATTTTCTTCATAATGCTTGCTATGAAGGTGTGATATTGTGATGGCATAATGTAATATATACATTCACAGTAAATGCATGTGTCACAATCTTTATATCTGACTCCTGTCTTAGATAATCTATGTTATATGAATCACACCTGAATGACATGGACCAAATAACATATACAGAAATGATCAAGTACCGGTAACATGTTTTTAGAAAAAAAAGAAAAGAAACAAGGAGCTGCGTTCAATAAATGCTTGATGCCCCCGGTGGCATTCTTGTCGATACAAAGCAACCTAAGTCCAAAACGAGGTCAAGGTCAAACTGAGGTCAGGTGATGTCTGAAGATGAGGAATGGTCACAGGTTACATCTGTATTAGTATCAATTCATTCTTGTAAGTGGTATTGATGATAGACGAAACGGTCCCATTTGGTTAACCAAGAAATGGCCCATATAAAGCAACCTAAGTCCAAAATGAGGTCAAGGTCAAACTGAGGTCAGGTGATGTCTGAAGATGAGGAATGGTCACAGGTTACATCTGCATAAGTATCAAGTCATTCTAGTAAGGGGTATTGATGCTAGACGAAACAGTCCCATTTGGTTAACCTCTTACGGACGGACAGACAGGACGATCACTATATGCCTCCCGCATCAGTAGATGCCAGGGGCATAAAAATAAACAAGACTTCGCATTTATGGTTGAATCTACAACTATTGCAGTTGCTACTCTAAGACAACCTCCCTACCAACTGCACTAACAGTATGGTCAAGATTAATCAAGTTCAATATAAAAACTTCACATTACATAGATGTTACATCACTTTCACACATGAAAATCAGTTTCTTCATGACCTGACTACACATTTATGGATTTTCAAGTGGTCAAATTACACAGATTGAGGTTATGAAATGGATGGTTTATTATTGGTTCAGCATTTTAAATAAGCAAATTTGTTTTTGTTTACACTCATGTTATTTTTGAAAATGAAACAAAGTAAAATTACATAAATGGTTTAAGTCAGAGAAATCATATGAAACTGCCGATTCAAGCAAAATAATGCACTTGACCCTTTGGATCTTTGAATTATTTTTCACACATGCAGTTCCTTGTGGTTTCTCCTGTATTAATTCACAATTTCAATAATCCACTCAAAAACTGGTGATAAAGACCCCCTATATACACTTAACTGAATAATGCATAACTTACTACAAAAATAATGTTTTTTCTGTAATGTGTATAAAATGTGGAAATAGCCAGCAAAATAAATACAACTAGTAATTACCAAATTACCAAATATAGCTTTACCATAAAGTACTAACAAAAAAGGAGGGCCACAATGACCCTAAGTTGCTCATCTGAGTAACAAAGCTCTTCGTCACAAGTATATGGTCACAGAGACCCTATTAACAACATTACACAGAAATATCTTAACAAAACTGGTAAATGCATGTGTTGTAATAAAGGAGTTACTGACCAGTAAGTTACATGATAGTTATTGCTAAATCATGAGAGCATAACTAGTCAATAAATTATGAGAGCATAACTATCATGTAACTTACTGGTCATTAACTCCTTTATTACAACACATGCATTTACCAGTTTTGTTAAGATATTTCTGTGTAATGTTCTTAATAGGGTCGCTGTGCCCATATACTTGTATGTGACCAAAAATATTTTATAAGAATACACATTCCATCTAAACAAGTTAGAAACGAAGTTGCTAGAGCATTAAAAAGGTGAAATTCACCATTTTCTGATAAATCAAGGGCATATATAGTTCTAAACACTCAGTCCACAACTAAACATGACTGAGATGATATTATGCACGTAACACTAGACCTACTACTCTGATCCAGCCTATAGTCGTACTTAAACAATATCTTACTGGTTTACAAATTCTGTATAAATACAATACTGATAGTTTAAGGAGTAAAGGTCCAACAAAGTAAACACTAATACAGCATTTTTTTTTATCAAGGGCTCATATTTCTAGACAAACTATTCTGATCTAGTCCTATGTATATAACAAGAGCTGATAAAAAAAGTTACTAAAGTGCAAGCATAACCAAAATATGGTATTTTCTTATTAATCAGTGGTACTTATAAGTTTTACTTGTAATCAAACTGAACTGTGACCTTAATATGTCATACTCATTTTGTTAAATTATTATTATGTTTTGTAGAAGTGAAGGTGCTAGACAGTGAATGATCTTGAACATGGCATTTTTTTAAATTAATACAAAAGACCACACTCTTTGACCCATGTAGCATATAACCAAATTTGAATGAAAACTTATGACTATATTTTTGTGCCCAAGTTTAATTAAAAATTTCAGAGTCAATAAATAAACTAAATGTGAATAGGTGACAGACATTCAGTCATCCTACAAGCTCACTAGGAACACTCTGTGCTCTGACTGGTGAGCCATTTGAATTTCAACTGAAATTTTTCTTTTTTCATCTTTTTAATATCATTACATTATATGATAAATTTTGCTTATCAATTAGCTCAACTTAAAATGAATCACAATTTTGTAGATTTGTTTCTTTCAAACAAATTCGCTGGCAAGTGTCCTGGTTGTCAGAGACTGTGGAAATGTAATAGTTTAAGTTCACTTCATTTATTAACACAGTTTCTGTTTCAAAACTCAAATTTAGAATTACCAACGATGTATCCAGTTTTTAAAAATCCTTTTTTATCAGTTTCAAAACTTTTACAAAATTAATCTAAATCCCTAAAGGATTATCTAAAATTCACTCTTCTGTAAAGGTAAGTTAGACTTTCAAAAATCCATAAAAATTAGAAAATTGGTTGCAAAATTTACTTTCATTTGCTGCAATTTTTATGCGTAGCAGTTAAAATTACGCAGGTTAAAACGGTAGTACAAAGTGAACCTTCATAATTGATTTCTGAACACAAAAATGATGCAACATATAACACACATGTATTTCAATTATACCAACATAAACTACAAATACCTTGAGCCATTTCATTAAAACCAAAAACTTACTGGGACATTAGAGTATTACTCAGTAACGTGAGTAACAAAGGTGAGTATGAAATAAATAAATGACGTTTATAATGATTGAACACAATACACGGTCTTATAATGATGCAATGATTCACAACAACTCCATCACAACAGTAAAAATACATTTCTCAGACATCATTATATTAAATCTATACAATGACAGACCAATAAACTCTGGTGCTTCATAAAGAAAATCCAACAAAACTTCAATCCAGACAACCAAAAACAGTGTTTGATGAGAGCTCACTCACATGTTCTATTTTGTGCTATTCCTACAAATAACTTGCATTTATCTACAAACTGTAGTCTCCTGTTTACTCAATTCAGATAGGTCACATCAAGCCAGTCTCTTGGAAAAAAAATTATCTTGCATCAGCAAAAAATCTAACTTTTAAATGTGTTTGTATTTGTGTAGTGTTTCCATGTCCTAATCGGTCATAACATACTGAGCTATTAATCTGTCCAGAAGTGCATATCTAAATGATTAACTGAAAAATTGATACAGCCATAGCATGAATCATGACCTCAGTATCAATTAAAATATAGAAGTCAAGAAATAACGCCTTGTAAACACTGAAGCCCGAATTTTCAACATATGAACATTAATCACTATCAAAAAATTAACCCATGCTCAGTATAATTTGCGTAACGAATTATTGGAAAAAGTTTATATTTTGTGAAAATGTCATTAAAAAAAAGCATGATACAGATATGATATGACAAAATGTAGCATCAACTATGTGCTCCATTCTCATTATTAAAGAAACCAGATTCCGAAGTACATTCCCTGAATGTTATTGTTCCCGAATTTGTTGTCACATCAGTTATACACACTTGATCAAGTAATGATTTCACATTGGATGGAGGGATCCAGTAATTACGAAGATCGACAGGCCGCTCTATCAGACTGTCACTGTCGCCATTGTCGTAATCATCTTCATCTTCATCGTCATCATAATCATCATCCATTGAGTCTGGTTCATGTTCTAGTATGCTAACCCCTTCTAAGGACCCCATATTGTTCCACTTTCTGTCATTCTCTGGACTGGATTTTTCTACTTTCAAATGAGAGAAAAATTTCATGGATTTAATGTCTTTTGGTGAATTAATGGATTTTGGAGTATTTTTATCAGTGGATTGGTTATTTTTATCTATCTTCCTTGGTCTTCCAGGTGGTCTTCCTGATTTCATTTTAATTTTATTAAGAGCTGATCCCCTCATCCCTCTGCCTCTTACACCACCTCTCGTTTTTAGTATTTTTCCAGGTGAGCGATTGAGTCCCCTTCCAATAGTTTTAAGCAAACTGGCTGCTTTCGAACTACCTCTTCCTTGGCTGAGCCCTCTTCCAAAGCCCCTTTTCAGGCTCCGTCCCCTACCTATACCCCTTGGCCTGCCGACAGTCCCTTTTCCTCTCGGTTTCATACTGTGTAAATGAGGCAGTACTAAATGTTTTGGTTTATTTAAAGAGCCTGGTGGCCTTCCACGTTTTCTGACTGGTGTTAACTTTGGTGGTGGTGGAGTCACTGAATCACTAGATTCATTATTGATTCTGTCCATAGCTTTCTTGCTTTCTTCATCTGAAGAATCACTATTTACACTAGATTTATCATTAACAGCTGATTTAGACTCCTGCGAAGTGTCAGACATTGACTCATCATCACTTTTAGATTGAGTATCTGAATCATCACTGTCAGAGTCAGAGACTGCGCCTCTTGAGTGTGAACCACTTTTATGCGGTTTGTCCGAATCATCATCAGACTGGTCACTGACTTCATTTGATGCAGACGACTGAAAAAGACACAAGACATTTACGATCTTTAAACAGGTATTTTTTTGCTGGGTTTCAGTATATCATATGGAGACTTTTCCAGCTTTTGATGGTGGAGGAAAACCCCAAGTGCCCCTCTGGGCATTACACTACATTACAGTGGCCCTGTCACAGATACTTAACTTGAATAAACAGTCACTTGTTTCTTCGAATTCAATTAAATATTTCTTCACTTCAAGAGGTAAATGCCATGTCAAATGCTGTGGAAAATTTATTTTTGTTGATCTGACAATTTTTCACATAACACACATTTCACTGATTTTGCCCAGATGGAATTCTGATTGAAATGTGCAAAAAAATTGGCAGAATCAATCTGAGAGGAATTCCTCCCAACTGACGTTCTTAATTAGAGAAACTATTTAAAAAGTTGAAAGTAGAAATATGAAATGATAGATCAATTCATGTGGACTGGCCATTAAATTTTATACTTAAAATTCACAAAATACTATATCACTTACCTGTTTTCTGTGTTTTTTCGGTTTTGGGCCTCTCTTCCTCTGACCTCCATCTGGATTTCTGAAATACACAACATTGTTTCACACAAGCCAACATTCAGACTAAAGGTCACAGCTTTAGCCGTATTTTCTAGATACTGCTTGCATGCAGACTCGGAGAAAAATGATGAGGGTTATAATTGACTAAATGAGGTCTGGCAGAATTATTTGAATAACCTCGAGAGTGATCCACACAAGAATTTTAAAGAATAAGATCCTCATGAAGCATTTTAGAAAAAAACAAGCCGCTGACAGAATCGTCTATATTCAGTTCTGATGATCCCTAAAGGAGTTTGTGTGGAACTATTTACTAAAGTTGAAAAAGATGCTACAGATCAAGTTTACTCAAGATCCATCAAGCAATCAATCCAGGAAAGTGGTTTAGAGCTTTCTCAGTTTTAACTCTGGCACCCCTTAAAGGGGTAAGGTCAGTTTTAGCTCTGGCACCCCTAAAAGGGGTAAGACAGCACCCTATGAACTGTAACATAGGAGAGGTATGTACCAGGATACTACAGAACAAGTTTGGCAAAGATACAAGACATGGTTTGTTCTTCAAAATGTTTCTTTTTTAACAGGACGAACCTTTCAAGGTTAAAAGTGAACTGCTTGAACTAAGGAAGTCAAACAAGAAAGCTACAGATCTAGTTTGGATCCAAAAAGAGATTCATGAGAAGAAATCCTTGGAAGGTTTTTCTATTTTTAACTCTGGGGGCTCCTATATGGGATTAGGTGGAACCATCTGAACAAATCTGAGAGATGTCCATAGAAAGAAGGTACAGACTCTGTCTGATGAAGATCAATCAAGTGGTTTAAGAAGAGAGGTTGTTCAAATATTTTTCTATTTTAGCATTGGTGGCTTAACTATCTGTTTGGCAATGCCTGTGCAGGAGAAACTAGCGCTATCAATGAAAGTGATTAATAAGCCTGTAATACAATTTTGTCAAAGGAAATAAGGTTTAAAACATCTTTCACCCTTTTAAAGTTACTCCAAAACTTTCATTTTATTTGAACAATTAGAGAAACCCTTCTTCACAATTAAATTAATCAGGTTAAAGGTATATCTAATTGTATATCTACATCATTGTGTTCCTAGCAGCTCGTGTTCTGCATCTTAGGCTACCTACGGGTCGTGTGGGATTAAAGATTTAACTATTATACCCTTTTAGCACATCACACCCACCCTACTCCTTATTCTGTAATATAATACTTGTTTTATTGCATCCTTCACAAAATTGTTTTGATTCGAAAGTTAAATGTTTACTTTATATTATATGTATTGTGGGAGGTGTCGGATATGTAGGATCCCCGTTTTGTACCTCTTTCCCGCACCCGTTCAGCGGTGTTGATTCTTGTGGGACAGGCAGATTATTTAAGTGCCTGTCCACTGTGGGAAGTCACTCCGCAGCTTGGAAATCCTAGTGTCAATCAGATCTACGCCATTTTGAAACGCATTTAAATTTAAAAGCATTAGTCAAAGCTATTCCTTGTTTACTATTTCCAGTCTGGTAAATCATATCTCTATAATAGCTCTATCATACTTAAGTAATCAGCCTCAAGAGAATTTACGTATTTAAGTAATACTCGCTACAATAAAAGTACATGCTTTAGATTTTTTTTTTCTTTTCAAGCAGATCTTGATCTATACTTGTTGATAAGTAAATTGTAACAAGTAAAGTTTTCTTTTCATTTGTCTATTAATAAATTTGACGCAAGTAGAAACTACATTTATAGATTTCTGGATCTTTATGAATTAAGTAATTTTATTAATTGTTTCCTAGTCGCCGACACCTCCCCGTATTTATGTAGAATTTCATTGTTTTGCCTTCATAAAACGCACTTCGGTCTTTTCCAGATTAGCATTGCGGTTTTCTATGTAGATCTTCATGTATTTTTCGGTATTTCTGTAAATAATCAATGCTTACTGGTATATAACATTAAAATTGATAGACCGAAACTTGGCTTTATTCTATCTTATAAAACATTTCAACATCAAGTACACTGCAGAGTCATCTATTGCTTTCACAGCACTTGGATTTCAAACACGTGATCACTCTTTGTCTGTCGTCTACACTAGTATTAGTTGCTGTACTAGTCTGCCCGTTCGTCCGTCCATCGGACAACAAAGCAAGTGTTTAAATCATTAACTGAGGAGCCTCACCAGGTCTTGTGTCCTGCACGATATTTTCCTGGGCTCAACTGAGATCAGCGCATCTAGGTACAGGAATAACTGGTATCTGGTTTTTGTGATAAACTCGTGTCGGTGACTGATTTATATTGTGGTTGCGGGAAACGGGCCAAGAGTAGATGCTACCTATTATCCTTATCTACCCATGCGGCTCGCTACACTGACTTTAAAATCAACTGTTACATTCATATTCAGATTGCTCAGAGTTAGGTTTACATTGATTTTTGCAAACCTGAAGATTTTCCATACCCTAAATTCAGTCTTAGAACACTAAGATAAATGAATCCTTGTTATTTTCTTCTGTAATTTTTCAAAAACTAGTGACTGCTTTTAGTAAAAGCACATGTATCCACATTTTCCAGTTACAATTTCTTGATGAAGATGCAATATAGCAACATGTTTCATAACTACTGATCTGCAGATAGAAATTAAAACTAATCTACAAACAGATATAGAAGTAACATAGGGTGTACCTTTTATATATAAAAATAGGTAAATTTATCCAAAACTGACCTTTAAATGCATTTCAATTCCAAAACACCAACAATTTGCAAAAGAAGCCCTGGTGCTGAGCATCCCTACAAAGTACATGTATTG
Organism: Mercenaria mercenaria; assembly: GCF_021730395.1. Taxonomy (NCBI): domain Eukaryota; kingdom Metazoa; phylum Mollusca; class Bivalvia; order Venerida; family Veneridae; genus Mercenaria; species Mercenaria mercenaria. Next base: position 71,673,215 of record NC_069362.1, read on the forward strand.
CTGAAATCCAACCAGTAGTTTCAGAGAAGTCTGGATAAACTTTTGTGACAGACAGACAGACAGACTGACAAGGCAATATCAATATATCCTCCAAATATGGGGAGACAAATAATTGTGCAAAATGTTTATCCTTCAAAAAGCAAGCATTTATGACTGAAATATTTTACCTTCTGTTGAAAGCATCAATGAGTCTTTTATCAAGGATGTTGCTCTCTGGCTCCCATGTGTTATTTCTGTAACATAAATATATGTGTTTATGAACTGAATAACAAAGTCAAACAAGAATGTGAATGACTAACCATTTCTCACGAAGAATGTTTCAGATCCTCAAAGTATATCACAGAGTCAGTGAGATTTAAGAATACAGTGTTCAGTACTAAGTTCTCTATATATTGTTCTAATTCTTCTATCAGTATCACATCAACTGTCAGATTAATTATTGTTTAACAGTACGTCTATATGCCACAAGATCATCTATTCATGCCTATCATCGAACCATGACAACAGTAACTTACTATATGTAACAAGTATAAACAGCATATTCAGACAAAGAAGCTACACTACTCACTTTGTTGACCACCCTTTCCATTTCACATAATACTCTGCTTTACCCTGGAAAATAAAGTAAGGAAAAACATTAATATTCCTTATAGTATATCAAATAACCTTTGGGTTACTGTTAAATTTGTCTTAAATAGATTTGCTGTTGGCAAACTGTTTAAGCTGAAGTCTGAGCATATTCTACAACGTGAATTCAAACATAGGATAACTATTGGAACTTATCTTCCAATATTATGTATTGAACCGTCTTTTCTTTAATTTTGTCTGTTAATTATGATTATAACTTGAGAATAACTTTTTTTATGATTTCAATCATCAGCTGGTTCACTCTTGTGTACATAATTACTTTGGACAACAGTCATGTCATCAGGTGTAAAAATGGAGCAAAACTAGAGCTAGCACTGAAGGTGATGAATGTATCCCCCGCATGCACTGATACAGTACATTGCAATTTGACGCACACAAGACTGAATAATTATGAGGACTGTATGTATATAGAAGGGTTGGCAAAAAGACGGGAAATACAAGTACTTCCCGGGACGCCGGGGAATGCTGGGGAATACTCTTCAGGCTTCACATTCGTTGTAAATTTGACCCAAAAATTTTATCATACTAACTTCAGACAAGATTACACTCCTTTCAAATAGTCCAATTATACACTACAAAATACAGGGGAGGTGTTACTGCTAACTGGTGGATTATTGACAGATTCTATAATGATACAGAATATACAGTATAGCCCCAAGCACTATATTTAACTATCCTATTGTTTGTTGCAAATAAAGTAACAATACGTTGCTGTAAAATAATTCCCACCATTGTGATTTCACAAAACAGTGAAAGAAATTCATCAGTCAAACCTCTGAGCATTTATTCACTTTCTCAAAATACATGTAATTGCTTTTTATTTTTCAAAAGTACTTCATTCCGCTTTTCATCCTGTGACAGCATTAATATGAAGCCCAAAGATCCTGTGTGGAATTTTTATGATATCATAGAATCTGATGATGGTTCAAAACAACTTCTACCAGATCTGTTGAACTACATGACCCAAAGCTCAGAGATACCACAAGCTCTACTTCATGAAGCCACTATCAACAACACAAAGCCAGCAGTGTGGTTGTGTGCTGTGGAACGATCACAAACTGTGTGTCTGAAACTTTGTGAACTAGCAAAAAAACTTCTGGTTATGCCAGCTAGCTCTGGTGGCATTGAGAGAGTGTTTTCTAATTTTGCTGTCATTCAAACAAAACTTAGAAATAGACTTGGAGTGAAAAAAGCAGCAAAACTGGTGTTTTGCTTCCGCATGTTAAGGTCCAAAGAGGAATTGGACTGGTGATGAAGAAACTTTCATGGTCACCAGGGGTCTGACAGTGGAATATAATATGATTTTTGCCATAGTGTATGTGTGCATGCAAATGCTAGTTATTTAACAGATATTTTGTGTGTTTTTTTGTCAAAATAAACTGTTTTTTGCTGAAAATTTGAGTATTTCCCAGTATTTCCCACTTTTGCAATTTTTAGGAGTATTTCCCGGTACAGGAATTACCGGGAATTATCACCAGTAATTACCGCACCGGTAAATACCATGCCAACCCTGGTATATAGACTATGTTACTATGTATATAGTATAGTAACATAAACTAGAGCTATCACTAAAGGTGATGAATGTACCCCCCGCATGCACTGACACAGTACATTGCAATTTGACGCACACAAGACTGCATAATTATGTGGACTGTATGTATATAGACTGTATGTATACAGTTTAGTAACAAACAAGAGCTGTCCGTAAGACAGCCAAGCTCGACTATTCGAAATATTGTCCCAGAAGCAGGAAAATATTACCCAAAAAGGTTAAATATTAAAAGAGTTTTAAGTTCAAAAGGGGGCATAATTTGGCCAAAATGCATATCAGTTATGGGACTTGGTGCTATCAACTAGTTTTATAACCCCTAAGGCACATGTGAAGTTTTAATTCAATATCTGCATTAGTTTTGGAGATAGAAACTCGCATGTAAAACTTTAACCAGAATTTTCAAAGTCCAAAAGGGGGCATAATTTGCCCAAAATACATGTAAGAGTTATGGGACTTGATCCAGTGAGGTTAGTAATTGATCTAGAAAAAGAAAAAAATAAGTTTCAAATCTATATGCCTTTTAGTAATAGCTGTATGTACTTGCACGCAAAACTTTAACCAGAATTTGCTAAGTCCAAAAGGGGGCATAATTTGGCCAAAATGAAGGTCAGAGTTATGGGACTTGCTGCTATCAACTAGTTTTATAACCAAAAAGACACATGTGAAGTTTCAAATCAATATCTGCATTAGTTTTGGAGATAGTAACTTGCATGTAAAACTTTAACCAAAATTTTCTAAGTCTAAAAGGGGGCATAATTTTCCCAAAATACATGTAAGAGTTATGGGACTTGACCCAGTGGGGTTGGTAATTGATCTAGAAAAAGAAAAAATAAGTTTAAAATCTATATGCCTTTTAGAAAGAGCTGTATGTACTTGCACGCAAAACTTTAACCAGAATTTTCTAAGTCCAAAAGGGGGCATAATTTGGCCAAAATGAAGGTCAGAGTTATGGGACTTGCTGCTATCAACTAGTTTTATAACCCCGAAGACACATGTGAAGTTTCAAATCAATATCTGCATTAGTTTTGGAGATAGTAACTTGCATGTAAAACTTTAACCAAAATTTTCTAAGTCCAAAAGGGGGCATAATTTGCTCAAAATACATGTCAGAGTTATGGGACTTGACCCAGAGAGGTTGGTAATTGACCTAGAAAAAGATAAAATAAGTTTCAAAGCTATATGCCTTTAATTGATGGCTGTATGTACTTGCATGCAAAAACTTAACCAAGGTGTGACGCCGACGCCGACGCCGACGCCAGGGTGAGTAGAATAGCTAGACTATTCTTCGAATAGTCGAGCTAAAAACAAAGTCCCATAACTATGCAGAATATTTATCTAAAAGAACATAACATGCACCATGCACAACTAGGGTTGGTACTGATCACTTGTGTGAAGTTTCATTAAATTGTGTGCAAGGGTTGGGAAGATTAGTCGCGCACAAGACTGCATATGTAGACTGTATGTACATAGTATGTTAACAAGAAATAAAGTCCCATAACTCTGCAATTTTTGTCGTTGAAAGAACCTAACATGCCCCATGCACAACTACTGTTGTTACTGATCACTTGTGTGAAGTTTCATTAAATTGTGTCAAGGGGATGAGGAGAGATGGTGCGCACAAGACTGTGTCTATGTATATAGTATAGTAACAAAAAACAAAGTTCCATAACTTTGCAAATTTTTTTCTGAAAGAACCTAACATGCCCCATGCACAACAACTGTTGTTACTGATCACTTGTGTGAAGTTTCATTAAATTGTGTCAAGGGGATGAGGAGAAATGGTGCGCACAAGACTGTGTCTATGTATATAGTATAGTAACAAAAAAACAAAGTCCCATAACTCTGCAAATTTTTTTTCTGAAAGAACCTAACATGCCCCATGCACAACTACTGTTGGTACTGATCACTTGTGTGAAGTTTCATTAAATTGTGTCAAGGGGATGAGGAGAGATGGTGCACACAAGATTGTGTCTATGTATATAGTATAGTAACAAAAAAACAAAGTCCTATAACTCTGCAACTTTTTTTCTAAAAGAACCTAACATGCCCCATGCACAACTACTGTTGTTACTGAGAACTTGTGTGAAGTTTCATTAAATTCTGTCAAGGGGATAAGGAGAGATGGTGCGCACAAGATTGTGTCTACAGACAGACGGCCAGATGGACAGACAGACAGACGGACAGACAACCTGAAACCAGTATACCCCCCCTTACAACTTTGTTGTCGGGGGGTACAAAAACAAAGTCCCATAACTCTGCAGAATATTTTTCTGAAAGAACCTAAAATGCACCCAGGGCTTTTCATCCTTATATAACAGAGGCCGATATTCCATCACTTCCCAATCCAAAAATATTGTATTTTTTCCCAACTGTGCCAGAGAAACTTCCCAAAATGTGAGGTAACATTTCCCAAAATCACACCAACAAATGGTTTGATCTTGTTTACATTTTAGTATTACCGGAGGAAGCGTTTGTCGAGTATCGATTTTTTTTCTTATTATAGCACACAGTACTGTGTGTTATGCATTACCAGTCGAATCCGTTATGTTCCATGTCCTGTATTTTAGATTTTAGTCTGTGCTTCAGGGGAGATAAATTTAATTCCTCTTTCGGTGTTTACTTCCGGTTGATTATTTTTCTGATAAAATATCACGTAACGGGAAATATTACATCAAATCTATCAAACGTGTGGCGGTATCAAAAGAAAATCAGAGGTCATTGTTCGACTGTGGGGTAAAAATGCATAAATTCGAGAGTACCTGAATATTACCACCGAAGAAACGGCCTGTGATTAGATTTGTGAAACTTGAAGTCTGAAAAATAAAGTGCTGTAGTCTAGTCTATTAAAGTAAAAATTAAATTTAAGTTGAAACTATTTATTACTGTTCAAATTTATACACTAGAACCATCTTTCCATGAATAGCTTTTCTTCCCCATTATCGCACATAAATTTCCCAATTTGAAAGGCCAGGGCCTCTTCCCAATTTCCTGATGAAAAGCCCTGGCACCAGTAAGGTTGGTACTGATCACTTGTGTGAAGTTTCAATAAACTGTGTGCAATGGTTCAGGAAATTAGGCGCGTACAAAACAGCATAACCAGACTCCATGCATATAGCATAGTAACAAAAAACAAAGTCCAATAATTCTGCAGAATATTTCTCTAAAAGAACATAATATGCACCATGCACAACTAGGGTTGGTACTGATCACTTGTGTGAAGTTTTATTAAATTGTGTGCAAGGGTTTGGGAGATTAGGCGCACACAAGACTGAATATGCAGACAGTATGTCTATAGTACATTAACAAAAAACAAAAGTCCCACAACTGTGCAGTATTTTTTTCTGATAGAACCTAACATGCACCATGTACAACTAGGATTACTACTGATCACTTGTGTTAAGAATCATTCAATTGTGTGAAAGGGTTCAGGAGATAAGGCAAGCACAAGATTGCATATGCAGATTGTATGTCTATAGTACATTAACAAACAAGAGCTGTCACAGGAGACAGCGCGCTCGACTATTTGGATGCTGGATAGTGAAGCTGGGCACATCTGAGGAAACTAGAGCTATCACTGGTGTGTTTAATAACTCCAATTGTGGATGAAGATATTGCACAATAGCCTGAGTCTATGTCAAAAATATCAACTTAAAATAATAAGAGAGGTAAAGATAAAATGTATCAAAACACTATATAAGTACATCCTAAGCAAAAAGGGGGCATAATTCATTAAATATTGGTGCCAGAGTTATGCAGCTTGTGTCATATAGTGTGGGTGATGATGTTGAACAACTATTTTAAGTTTGAATCAAATCCATTCAGTAATAACAGAGACAGAGTGAAAGTGCATCAAAACTTTAACCTAAAATTCTAAGTAAAAAAGGGGGAATAATTAATGAAAAATTGGTGCCAGAGTTATGCACCTTGCGTCATATGGTGTGGGTGATGATGTTGAACAACTATTTTAAGTTTAAATCAAATCCATTCAGTAATAACAGAGACAGAGTGAAAGTGCAACAAAACTTTAACCTAAAATTCTAAGTAAAAAGGGGAAATAATTCATGAAAAATTGGTCCCAGAGTTATGCACCTTGTGTCATATGATTAGGGTAATGATGTTGAACAATTGTTTAAGTTTGAATCAGATCCATTCAGTAATAACAGAGATAGAGTGAAAGTGCACCAAAACTTTAACCTGAAATTCTAAGTAAAAAGGGGGAATAATTCATGAAAAGATGGTGCCAGAGTTATGCACCTTGTGTCATATGATGTGGGTGATGATGTTGAACAACTATTTTAAGTTTGAATCAAATCCATTCAGTAATAACAGAGACAGAGTGAAAGTGCATCAAAACTTAATCCTGAAAATCTAAGTGAAAAGGGGGTATAATTCATGAAATATTGGTGCCAGAGTTATGGCCCTTATGTCAGATGCTGTGGATGATGATGAGGAATAAGTATTTCAAGTTTGAATCAAATCCATCAAGTAATTACAGAGATAAGTTGAAAAAAGAGAAAGTGCACCAAAACTTTAACCAAGGTGGGGGACGCGGAAAGACGCCGACGCTGGGGCGAGTAGGATAGCTCTCCTTATACTTCGTATAGTCGAGCTAAAAACAAAGTCCCACAACGGTGCAGAATTTTTTTCTGAAAGAACCTAACATGCACCATGCACAACTAGGATTACTACTGATCACTTGTGTTAAGAATCATTCAATTGCGTGAATGGGTTCAGGAGATTACGCGCAGACAAGATTACATATGCAGACTCTATCTAGCATAGTAACAAAAAACAAAGTCCTGTAACTGCAATTTTTTTTTTGAAAGAACCTAGCATGCACCGTGCACAACTACTGTTGTCACTGATCACTTGTGTGAAGTTTCATTCAACTGTGTCAAGGTGATGAGGAGAGTTGGTGCACACAAGACTGTGTCTACGGACGGACAGACAGACAACCTGAAACCAGTATATACCCCCTTACAATTTTGTTGTCGGTGGATACAATAAATAACCATTCTAATAAAATTTACATCATGTGTTCTAATTCCAAAGCTGTCATTTATCATTTTAATTGGATGGAAACTGTAGGAGGAGTTTAGTATACACTGTTTACATAGTTATAAAATTTCAGAGTTCAAAAAAGGGCCATAGACATGAATGATACCTTGAATGGTTTTTAAGTTATGCTACGGAAACAAAATGTGAAGGAGATATTTTACATTTAATCTATATTGTGGCCTTGATTTTTTTACCTATCAACCCATTATTAAGTCACGCTCTGTACATAAAATATGATGGAAAGACCTGCACTTGTTGTAGCTCAATTTTTGGCCTTGACCTTTGACCTACCAATCTGATTCATATGCTCTGCATACCATCTTATCGTAACCTAAGAGTATGCCAAGTTTAAAGTGAATGCCTTGAATGGTTATTAAGTTATGCTCCGGCAGTGGCTAGGGGTTCGGTAACCGAACCTCTAGACACGGAGTGTAGAGGTCCTTTAATCAATACGAATATTGAGAACGGTATTTACAAAGAGGAAACCATACATGTGATAAGTTTAGAATCCCGAAACTGGAGGTTTGCCATTTTTCAGCTGGAGTTGGGGTCTCAAAACTGGAGGTTTTTCATCAACATAAATTAAGCGCGCGGACACATAACTTAGAGGCAAAATCCAACATTTTCAGCCACAAAATAATGTATATAAGTCTACACCGGAAGAAACAATCCTCATAACTCTTGATTTGAATTTCGACAGAGTTATGCCACTTTTTAACTTCATTGTTTTTTGTTAAAGTTTTATATAATGTCTAATATCTCTGTTACATTCAAAGCTATTGACTATTATGCCCCTTTTACTGGCAAAGCTTTAATTGCCCCTTTTACTGGCAAAGCTTTAATTCAGAGTCAATCACTGAAAAAAGTCGAGCATGCTATCTTACAGAAGCTCCCTCTTGTTCTAACTTTCTTAACAGATTAAATTTGTAGAAACAAAGTCTCAATTTAGGTCTGAAATGAAGGTGAACATGCATTAACATTATTCTACTCGAGGACTTAAAAAAAACGAAGCTCTAAATTGGTCTGAACACAACTCATAAATTATGTAAATTCTTTACCCCACCCACTTTCGTATAAAAATACTGATGATTTTGACATGAAAAATAGAAAACAGAAATGCATCAACATGTATTTACCCTTACCAAAATAATGTAGATTGATATTATCAAATAAATGAGTGTGTGTTGTCATCCAGTTTTCAATGAAATATGTCCGATTTAGTTGCAAAATTAATTTGGTAAACATTGGAAGAAAATGGCGTAACTCCATAAGGGGAAATAACACTCCTGTTCTAAAAATAGTAATGGGTTGGTTTTTCCAACAATTACTTATGTGATTTTATTACCGAGCAAAATTTTTCTTTGAATAATCAAAATTCATTTCAGTTGGGAATTATTTTCTTATGACTGGGAGTTTTTTGCTTCAAATTGGTAAAAAATGGAGCTTAATTGGCATTGAGAATGGGCAGATATTCGGCCCCGTGAGACAGGTGGGAAATGCCCTGCTTGTCTAATCCCTTATCAAAACAAACAATTAATAATTCACCTTTGAAAAACAACTCTTTCCTCCAGCTACATGTGTGTCAAACATGTATAATACACAACAGTCGGTGACACTTTGATTTATTGTGCACTCCTTGGTAATTATCAACCCAGTCATAATACTGATTTTTTTTTTTTTTTTTTTTGAAAAGCGGGAGAAATATGGTTTTGGTCGGGAGACGGGAGGCAAGGTTAAAAAATCGGGATTTTGACCCTCCCGCGCGGGAGATCACATGTATGAGGAAACTATATCTTATCTTTAAAACCGAGAGATGTTTTCAAATGTTTGCTCTCTTATTTTTCTCCTTGTTTTAAATACATTGTAAATGACAGGAAACTAGTAGAATCTATTTATAATTCTTTAATCCAGAGAAAAATACAATCGCAAATTCGATAAATAATAAATAGCAATTTGTGCGCTGTAATCGGAAGCTGAATTCATTTTACTGCTTGAGTAAATAAATAATGGTGACAACCCGAAATCGCTGTTAAAACATCTGCCTTGAATCTGAGTGAGAATAATTATAAATAAAATATTTACTAAAAACATAATGGCAACTTGACAACTAATAATAACTTTTACTAGGAATTACCGTACCCCTTATATACTAGGAATACAATACGTAGTAGTACATATATATTGATTACTTGACCTCTAAGTCTCCTGGTCAAGGGGTCCGGTTACAACTTACAGACCCTAGCCACTTCCATTATTCGACTTGTGCCGGAGTTAAATGTCTACCCTTTTTATTACATATACCAGAACAGAGGACTATAACCGGATAATGCCCCAAAAATTACGCAACACTAGAATGAAAACACAAAGCAGTTTGTCAAATTTTTAATCGTTTTTTTGGTCTGGCATCTCATTTACAAAATAAATTTGACATCCACAGGTAAGTATTATGTGAATTTAACAGCCAGGACATACTCTACGGATTCTCTTTTTTTGTATACATTCTGCGGCAAATACTCTTTCCCCCATACTCTGCAATTCCATTGCTTTCCTGCCAGAAAAAGTAACTATTTGACCATTTTCAGGCCAAAATTAATTTGTAATTACAACGGAAGTGACGTCAAAGTTAATCTATATTACCGAACGCTTAGTGCGCTTTCAGCAAAATCACCCCAAAGATAAGTAGATACAGAAAACGTATCGCTAGCACGGTTAGAATCTGTAGTCTGTTACACTGATCTGTCTTTGCGAATACAGAGTCAGTAACAAACCGATTACAAACGTACAGATTTCTGTACGAATACCATAATCCACCGCGCGAATGCTAATCTAAAAATAGCCAGGCTTCCCCGTGATATTGAATGCATATAGTAAATTGTCTTATTAATCCGGAAAGGATCGTTCAATTAACTAACATAACACATTAAACCTACAACTATGAAGGTTTAAACAATACACAACTGATGAGCGCTTCCAGTCAGCTATATTGTCCATGTTGTAGAATACACATAGAAATCTAGATCTACTGGTAACTTACTATAATTCATTCTCTTTCTACACAGGTATCTAGTATTGACAATAGCATTGTAATTAAGTATAACTAATTGTAATCTTCTGCAAAACTTCATAAATTAATGACTTTCCATATCCAGTGGGTAAAATTACTAATGTATCTCCATCAATTATTTTTCTAACACATTCAACTTGTTTGGGTTTAAGGATACTAAATTGTGTGTTACTTTGTTTATTAATGCAAAACAATGCATATTTGTTTTTTTACAGAAATATCTAATGTTTTTGTAAATTCCATCTAGCAGCCGACAAAAAAAGATCTTAAATAAATGGAAGCCCTGCGTGACGTTTACATCGATATATACACTCAGCCAATCAGTGATTGCTATCTTTCACTAATTTTATACCTGGCGCGTCATAGTTCTTGGGTTATAACAGTCGTTAATATGTCGTATAAAGAAGAGTCTGTTAGAATCTGCTAAGACAGATCAGTGGGATGGACTATAGTGCGCTGGGCCTATTGTGCTAGGAATTCTCGTAGGACTTTTTTTAGGCTCATATATATATATCGATTCATTACAATTTTTAATTATTATTATTATTTATTTAGCAATTACATAGATCACAACATTAGCATACATTATGTAGTATAACAATGTAGAATATAACAAATAAAATAGATTTGATAGACATTTAAACAAAATAACAGAATTTCTACTGCACTGATTAAATTTGACATATTGCAAATTCAGCATTCTTAAAGCAAAAGTGATAAATAAGACCAAAACTACTTAAGAGCGAGCATGTTTTCGTATGGAGTTAGAAAAATTTAGTAATATAAATATGATCTATGGTTGCATGGATAACCCATTAAGCTCGAAAGCTTATTTCCAATAGGGTCTAGTTTACCAAAAAGGAACAAGATGGAACCGAATAAGTGACGAAACTAAATTAGTAATTCATAAAACATACACGCTTGACAATAAAAGCCATATGTAAGTAAAAATGTTTACATATAAAAAATATGCTCTCTAGTTATAAGAAGTTTTAATACTACAGACTAGTAATACTATCACATAATGTTTATATTATAACACAATTAAGTTAAAAAGCTAGTATAAACAGCCATAATTAGAAATAATTAATCGATAGAAGTAATTATCACTTGCGTCTATCAGTAGTCGCAATGTTTGAATTCTATTTATTGGTACTTGATAGTGTTACATCAAATTCATAGCAACTGTTTCGTTTTTTGAAATCTACATCTACTGTGTACTGCCCAACAATCAATTCTGATTATAACTGGGAGGCTCTTGTCTGGGACAGACTGTTAAAAGATGAGCAAGCTCATTAGGTGCAAAATTAAAAAGAACTACAATTTCTAAGATTAAAAACATTGATGTAGATTAGAAGGTTACAGTTGCCAGCCTCTCAGTGAACAGAATCAAACTGGGACTGGACTGTATGTGTAGGGGAATACTATTCCAGGAACGAATTGTTCTTTGAAAAAAGGAGTTAAAATGGTATTGGGTATGAGATTGTGGGATCAAGTAATCCAAGTTTCTTGTAGGTGTGAGGTGGTTATGGGCAACTGCAATAGGACTGTTCTTTATTTAATAAATATGACAAGGGAATTTTTTATGCATGCGGCGTTGTTCAAGGGAAAACCAGTTGAGATCTTTAAGCATTTGGGTGACACTGCTTAGTTACTGCTAACTACATAGTTGTTACATGCATATCGAGCTGCAGATCTGTGCGTGGAATCACTGCTACATTGTCTGTGATTTTGTTAAGCACCATTAAAGAAACAAAGAAATAATGTAGCTGATAGAATTCTACTGAAACATATGCTTGAATCCACACATTATGTATATGTATATTTTATTACAAGCATCGTATGACTGAGAAACAAATTATTACACACTAGTGTATCATTGAAGGTTCCATGTGCACCGCCGTATGAACACATCTGCGGATGTCTCTAAATTGTTTTTTGTACTTTTAACATGTGTAAATGTTGAGTTCTGCTCAACCCGGGGCTAGAGGGCGTGGACGGTAGCATGCATTTCCACTACCGTCCATGAACAGGCTCAATCAAACCGAGTCTGCAACATTTTCCTGTTTGTTGTGTTGAGCGACCTGTGGAGTTTCCACTTTTTCTATTTATAAGGAAAAAAGTAAAAAGCTGAAAAAGAAAGACATGATCTACATCTACATCTGTACAACCAACAACCGTTTTCCGATTATAACTGGTCAGCGCTGTCAGAGAAACGGTTGTTAGAGAAATTTAGTATATTGCAGTATTAAAAGTAAAATATAAAAGGACAGTATGCTACAGTTAAAATAGGACAGAATGGAAGAATTACATAGTGACCACCGCCAGTCTCTCTGTAAAGATACTGAGGCTGGGGCTAGCTTTGACTGATGTGGGGAGTTCCAGACACGGATGGTTCTAGGGAAATTAGAGTTAGCAAAGTATTGAGTGCTGGAATGAGGGATCAAGTAGTTAAGATTTCTAATGGGGGTCAGGTAACCTTGGTCAATTGCGACGGTCTGGGTTCTTATTTTGTAGAACAAAAGTAGTGAACAGTTTAACCTGCGATACTGGAGAGTTTTCCATTCTAGGGATTTCAACATTTCAGTTACACTACTTGTATAGTTGTAATCATTCATTACATACCTAGTTGCTGACCTTTGGACCCGTTCAAGTCTATGGGTGAGAGATTTCTGCCAGGGATGCCACACACGTGAACAGTATTCTAACTGGGGGCGAACGTAGGTGGTGTATGCGGCTTGTTTAACCTTTATGTTGTCTATTTTGACATTGCTCTGAATAAATCGAAGGGAAGAGGTTGCCTTAGAGGTTATGTTCTCTATATGTTGTGACCAGTTCAAATCATAGGTGATAGTTATTCCTAGATACTCAGCTGATGAGGTGGACTTTAACACTGTGTTATTTAACCTGTAGGGATAAATAATGGGACTTCTCTTCCTACATACTCTAAGGACTTCACACATGTTTTCAGACTCTTTCCCATGTTTCTAACTTATGGAGATCTTCTTGAAGGGATAGTCTATCACTATTTGATTTGACTGTAAGGTAAACAATGGCGTAATCTGCAAACATTCGGTTTTTACATAGACTGAATCAGGCAAGCCGTTAATATATACTAAGAAAAGGCAGGGCCCAAGGACAGACCCCTGTGGAACTCCAGACAAGAATGGAAGTTCACTGGACAAGTGACCTTCAACTGCGACCTTCCGAGTACGATTGGAGAGGAAGGATTTGACACAGTTAGTTATTTGGGAACTAACAACTAGAGATTGTAACTTGTAAATTAACCTCAGATGGTCGACTTTGTCAAATGCCTTAGAAAAATTCATTACGATGACGTCAGTTTGTTGGTCCTGTTCTAAGTTGTTATAAAATTCCTGAGTGAAATTAATAAGTTGAGTTTCGCAACTATGACCTGACCTTAAACCATTTAGCAAAGTTCAAGTAACTACAACTACAGGAAAAAAAGTATAGAAAATCAGGAGTACACACATTAAGCATAAATGAAAGGTACAAAATAAGGATGGAAAAGTTGCATGCAAGCATAAACTGAAAAACGAGGCAATATAAATACATAGTATTATACAGGGAAACTCAAAACATGTACATCAACAGGTATGCTGTCAACCAGTCCTATATATGGATGAGGAAAAATGTGTGACTGTATAACTGAAGTAAAATTAACAGTGAAATTCAAATTTTACACAATGAACATTTACAATCAGTTCCATTCCAAAAAGAGATCTGTTTTTTTTTTAAATTGGCTGAAATTGACAGCATTTCTATATCTAAAGGAATTTCACAAAACAGATGCAGCATACCGGAAAGAGTTCTTACCAAAATTTGTAGTTCTGACCTGCGGTCCCTGAAGAATATTTGAATACCTGAAGCAATAGGTTGAATCTCTTTTAGTTACAAGGTGGACAAAATTGGAGTTGTCAATTATTTATATCTTATATAGGTCTCAACTGCCATTGTTCTTAATCTTTAGCCAAGTTTAACCATTCATCATAGGAACTACTGTAGTCATTATAAACTTATCTTACGCTCATGAAATCTATCTTGAAGACTTCAAAACATCTGCCCAGACTCAAACATAGAACAAACTGAATAAAAACCAAACAACAAGAAGCTATTTTCACTACTTAAATACTCAAAACAAGATGCTTCAGGTATAGACACACTTAAAAAGCAAACTAATATTTATCAAGAAAACAAAGACAAAGCAGACATACTAAATAAACAAATCAGATCTGTTTTCACAATCAAATCTCTTCCCTCACTAAAGTCTCTTTGTGATATTAAACTTCAAGATTCAGCAGATGCAGGGAATCTAACCCATACAACATACAGCCCACATAGGCAGATGCCAGGCATTGAGATAACCACACCTGGGATAGAGAAACTCCTCTCTAACCTTGATCCCCACAAGGCGGCTGGTCCTGACCAGATCTGGCCTATCATTCTAAAGAGTATTTGTAAGGAAATTTCTCCATTTCTTCAGATTCTCTTCTCAAAGTGTCTCCATTCTGGAACCATTCCACAACCCAGGAAGATGGCATATGTTGCTCTAATATACAACAAGAACTGTCCGTAAGACAGCGCGCTCCACTATTCGGCGATTTGACAGTAAAATAAATTTATGTCTCAATAAGAGACATGTACTTTAAAAGGAAGATACACCAAGATATAAAGTTATATCCAGAAAGCGAAGATTGCCAAAAACCTTTAAGTATGAAAGGGGCATAATTCTGTCAAAAATACAATTAGAGTTATGGGATTGTAACCACACATGCAGATGATGATTATAAAGTAATATTTTTAATTTCAAGTCATTATTTTTTTGAAGTACAACAGACATATTATCTATAAACGAAGCTTTCGAAAATATTTAACATGAAAATAACTCCAAGTATAACAACTTGGTAACCTTGACCTTAGGTATAATAGGCCCAGCCCCTGCACATACTTTGTTTGTATGCTGACCAATGTCTATGTGTACCTACAGTAAGATATAAGCAATAGTAACAAAGATATGACAGAAAAACAAAGGTTGCCGAAAAACTTTAACCTTCAAAATAACCTAAGTATAACACCTTTGTGACCTTGACCTTGGGTATATTGGGCCCATCCTTTGCACATACTTTATTTGCATGCTGAACAATGTTAATGCGAAGTTGCAGTAATATATAAGCAATAGTAACAAAGAAAAACAAAGGTTGCCGAAAATCTTTAACCATGAAAGCTCACGCCGACGCCGGGGAGAGTAGAATAGCACCCCTATTCTCTGAATAGTGGAACTAAAAAAGGCGCGAAAACTGATCCCTCAAACTATCGTCCTATCTCTCTTATTTGTATTTTTTTGTAAAATTCTTTAACATATTGTCTCGTCCAGCATTACAAAGCATTTCTCAAGTTCAAACTTTTTCTATGAAACTTCAACATGCCTTTAGAGAAAAAACATCTTGCAACACTCAAGTTTTAATGCTCAATGATGATCTGCTGAAATCTGTAAATCTCAGAAGCCGGGTAGATCTGATTCTTCTTGATTTAAGTAAAGCCTTTGATATAATAAATCATGAAAAACTTCTGTACCTCACTTCTATGGCATCCGTGGTAAGACGCTGTCTTGGATAAAGTCTTTTCTTGTCTGTTATCGTCAATGGCTCAGAATCAGATATTATCACAGTCTCCTCTGATGTCCCCAAGGGATCTGTACTCAGCCCTTTACTTATTCCTATCTATATAAATGACCTTCCTGAGTATGCTTCTCACTCAAAAGTCCGCCCCTTTGCAGATGATACTGCAATTTATCTTTCTCCCACAGAAGTTACACGCTCCAAATACCTGCAAGACGATCTAAACCAGCTCCAGATGGGATATGAATTTTAATCCATCTGAATGTCAAGTCATCCACATCACAGAAAGAAAAACTGAAACAGACACCAAATATACACTCCATAACACCACATTAGATACAGTCTCATCAGCAAAATATCTTAGTATCACAATCTCATATGACTTAACATGGAACAAGCACATAGAAAACATCACTAAAAAGGCCATTCAAACACTATGATTTCTCCGATGTAACATTAAAGTTCACTAAGTCAAACTTAAATCTGCGGCATACACGACACTAAGGAAACCCCAACTCGAATACTGTTCCTCTGTGTGGTTACCACATACCAGTGTACCCGCCCGCTTAGCTCAGTAGGTAGAGCGTCGGTCTACGGATCGCGGGGTCGCGAGTTCGATCCTCGGGCGGGGCGTGTGTTCTCCGTGACAATTTGATAACCGACATTGTGTCTGAAATCATTAGTCCTCCACCTCTGATTCATGTGGGGAAGTTGGCAGTTACTTGCGGAGAACAGCTTTGTACTGGTACAGAATCCAGGAACACTGGTTAGGTTAACTGCCCCCGTTACATAACTGAAATACTGTTGAAAAACTGCGTTAAACCCAAAACAAACAAACAAACATACCTGGTTCGATCATGGATTTTATAACTTTTACGTCCTTCTGGACCAGCTCATGATATTCAATGTCAAGTTTCTCATCACTGGAAATTCTTTTGCTAAATTTTCAAAATGAGTCTTAAAACCATCAAGCACATCCTCTTGACCCGAATAGCAGACGCCACCAACATACAGTAACATTCCTACTGTTGCCCCTCTGTCTGTTAATCAATTTATAAAAGAGTTTTGTATCTCTAGTCCTAGTCGCAATGATTTCGTCCCTTTGACAAAGGAAAGTTTCCTCGCAACCGCAGTCCTACAGTGTCTCCTGAATTCAGTGTTCCCACTTTTTTTCTACATACAGTCTACCATTAGGCGAAATTACTTTTCCTGTTTTCTCGGTTTGTTTTTTTTTTACAAAGAATGTAATATTTCATTATTCCAAACTTTCAGTTTTGGTTTAGCCCTGGAATTCTTCTTTTTCCTATTAAGAGCCACACTAGAGCTAGACGTGACCTCAATAACGTGTTTCACAGCTTTTAACATCCACCCCATTATGTAGATCACATGGATTTAACCGAGTTTCATTTATTTTCTTTGTGACCAAATCTCTATAAGAGTCTTTATTAATTCTATCCCAATTAACCCGCAGTACGGATGAAGTACTGCCTTTCAAGTTATAAGATTTGCACGCCAGATGTTGCATTTCAACACCATAGGTATTGGGAGGTGATCTGAGATGTTCGTTTCCAATTCAATAATAGTTTTATCAAAAAGAATGTTTTCAGTGGACTCGCGTGTGAAAAAATAGTCTATTTCAGATTTACAGTTACCATTTGGGTGTATAAACGTATGACCCACACATGAATAATTGAGGTTAAATTCAGAAATATTAAGTCTTTTTTTGCTAAATTTTACTACCGTAATTCTGATTTAGTTTTAAAATTCAATAGTAATTTAAAGACGCTTCTGCGAGAAGGTATTTCTAAACCCGTTTTTTATGGGGATGTGGTTTACAAACTTCATAAGATCTTGGGTCACGGTAATTTTCCATATGTATTTGGTAAAATTATAAAACGTTTTAAAAGAGGTTACGACCCAACTATTTTGAGACATACTGCATGTTTAGTGTTCAACCCGTTTACAGTTGGACACTACGCTTCCCTCTTTGATTTTGTCTGACAGAAGAGGGGGAGGACTGTATGATAAGCAGTTTTTTTTAAATCCTACCAGGACTGAACTGTTTTAATATCTGTCTTCAGGCCCGTTTCGTCGGGCCCTTAATGGTGTTTCTCTTGTTGCTCTGTCTTCTGAAAAGGGATTGAGTACATACGTTTTTGGTTCTAAAGGTTTGCATTTTTTTGTGTTTTACATGCCATCCCTTTTTGTTTCCATTACGTGTGTTAGAGATTCACCTGGAGGGGATTACTTTTATTTACACTGTCCCGTGTCTTTGGAACATGGTGGGGGGTAAGAGTAAGGTTGGGTGCGCACCAGAAACCGGTTTAAGCTCCCCAGTGGTGTTTTTGCCACTGACCGTTCCAAGGCGGTGCCCCACTGTGTTCCTTTGTTTGTTCGTTTTGTCCTCATGTGTTGGCTTTGTGTGTGTGTGTGTGTGTGTGTGTGTGTGTGGTGTGCACGTCTGCGTACTGTGGGTTTCGTTTTGGGGAGGCTGCGTTTTTGGTACGTGGCATTCCCTGTTTGATATTTGTCTTTGTTTTTTTTTAGGTTGTATTCTCATATGACTATGATCTTGTTTGTTCAAATCCTCATTGAGATCAGCCCAAATGGACCATATATGTTATGTGTTTCGGTATAATTTCATTAAGTTCATCTATGCACTCACTAAAGTCATCTGTGCTTGTAGCATAGCCTCTACATTCGTGGGAAACTTCTACTTCTACTTCTACGGGGTTACTCCCAACAATCGTTTACAGATTATAACTGGGAGGCCGGGGACAATATGTTAGAATAACTTATGTTACATGATGAAAACGTAAAATATAAGACTGCTACATACAATGTTAAAAATAAAAAACGACATGATGGATTAGTGCATGAAAGTATTTAGACTGATAGTGAAGCTTGCTAGGTTTTCACTGGCCTTGATGTTGTAAATAATCAGAGAGTAGTAGCCTAATGTCTTTTTCAGCTTTCCGTTTGTTGTCTTAACCATGTTTTAAATATATGTATCTTTAACCTTTTAGGTACAAGTTGATTTTTGTTTTAAATGCTTTATTATGTTTTTTGTTTTATAGATCTAGTCGGAAAATAGCAAATTACTAATGCTAATGTTACTGTATATGTTAAAACAACCAACACAAAATAAAGATTATTGTATCACTTTCTTGTGACATTCATTTGCATTAGAGCTATTCTTGAGACAGTCAAGCCTCTAGCGTCAAAGCTTCAGAAGCGCGATTTGGACGTGTGCAAGGTACGCAATCTCATAAATAACCAGGTCGAAAGAGTTAAAGAGATGAGGGTTGACGTAGACCAGGAGTTCACAATATGGTATGCAGACTGCAAACGCATCGCAGATGAGCTAAAATCCAAGAAAAGACCCCACGAACGTGCAGTAGACAAACAAACAGATCAAAGATAACAGCTTCAAGTCCTCCAGAGTACTTCAAACTTACAGTTGCGATTCCGTTCCTGGATCACTTATCTAGTGAACTTAATAACAGATTTCTGAAAGACGATCACGCTGCTTATACCCTGGCCTGTTTAATCCCCGAACAAATGATAAACCTGTCGGAGTCGGAAATGCAAAAACTTTCAACTGATTTCCTCTTCTGGGAATCCTACTCAGTGTTGTTATATTTTCTGGTCCTTCGGGATCATTGATTTCAACTCATTTAGATTTGAAGATTGAATACTGCTTAAGCCGGTGCTAGGGGGCGTGGGCAGTGTTGCATTTTCCATTACTGCTCATGAACAGGCTCAATCAAACCGAGTCTGCAATTTTCACTGTTTGCCTTGATTTCGGTGCTTCCGAGGGATCTACTTTTCAGATTTTAGAAAGCTCATCGAATGATCTGCAAGCGAAATTATTTGAATTGAAAAGGGCTTGTGGAAAACCTGTTGAAAAGGGGGTTAAGCCAGACAGTCTTCTGGATACATACAGAATTACGGACGGAGATGTTTTTCCAGACATTAATTAAAACTCTTCTGCACATATGTTGTACTCTTCCTATCAGTTCCTGTGAGGCTGAGCGCTCATTTTCTGGACTTCGTCGAATTAAAAGCTATATGCGAAGCACCATGAATGAGAACAGATTATCAGCATTAGCGCTAATGCATTTGCATCATGCAAAACAGATTGACACAAAGATAATATGTCAAACGTTTGTACGGCAAAACAAAAGGCGTATGTTCCAATCGAGTATCTTATATGATTAGATGCAAATGGCTAAGACCTCGTCAGCGAACATTGCAGGTAAAGCAGTCGGTCGGAATCATGTTGTTGTGCATTTGCACACACTGACATGCACAAAAATGAAAAACAAATTAAAAAAAAAAAGAGAAAAAAAAACGAAAGAAAAAAACAGTTCTAAATGTGGAGGCCTCCTCGTGGCTAGAACTGGTAACGTTGACTATACTTGTAAACGGCTAACATCCACAAAATCACATCAAATTATTTAGTGTATAAAACACATGTTTAATAGTAAAGGTTCGGTCGGACCCCCTCTGAGAAAATTGGCTGGATCCGCGCATGCATGCGACTATTTCTGTTTGGCTTGCTGCAAAGTTAATAACAATTTTGACTATGAACAATCTTCGGCAAGACTGGGTGTAGTTCTCCAACTAAAATGGTTTGTTAAACTGCCCATATGTGGCCAAATCCATAAAGCATCTCAGAAAAGTTTTAACCTTACATATTTTTTTCTACCTTACGGTAAAGAAGGTGTAATAAAAACGGATTTTCCAAAACAAGTTCCATCCTTCAAAACTTGTTTAAATTATAGTAAAAGTTGATCTTCATCCGATGTACACTAATTGGTAAAATTCATACTTTTTACGCAAATGGCGTCGAGAAATCACATTTTAGCTCAACCCTAAACATATATAGTTGTGACGTTTCTGTTTTTACGGCGATTAATTTAGTTTTTGGGGCGTCCATTAAATTCAAAAAGTAATTATGTTTCATTTGATATAACAGGCCTATTGAAACCTTTATATTTTCGAGCGGAATGACTAAGTAGTGTGTTCTTTAAAAAGAAAAATATTATTATCATAAAAATATATTGAATTGTAAAATGAACGAAAAATACAAGGGGGTCTCCTACTATGTTTCGAAAGAAAATGTAACAAATCGGGTGAACGTTGTTATCTGTAAACCATTTAGATCCAAGTTTAAGGTGAATTCTGATGAATTCTTATTTGTTATTTCATTTTCAACAATATTTGAAATGTAAATGACCCTTAATCTCTAGAAAATCGGAGGTCCGTACCCCTAGAAAAAACCCTAACAGGCTTGTCTAGAGGTACGGATCCGTACCCCTAGACACTTCCTATTTTTTCGGCGACGCCGTCTAAATTCGTTTTCGTTACCTATGCCACGTGACTTCAGTTTGCAAATCAAACTACTTGATAAAGCATTATAGATAATTTATCAAAATAGAAGATTTATGCAACACTCTGCCTGATTGGACGAGAGTGTCAATTTCTTTCACTCTGTTGATTGTGCTACACTGACTGAAATGTAGACAAAGCGTTTATCTTAAACGACGCTGTTCACAGTTTTAAAGCTAACTTTGGCTCAGTATATTTAGCAAGAATATTGATATATCTCAAACTGATAAGTAATTTTAATAAATATGATAAAAATATGTTCAAATACCAACATATATCAAATTAAAGAAAGAGCTGAATACGGTCTGCGTATCACATGAATAAGGGTGTGATAAGAGTCTTTTATGTAGAGAGGTGCTTTTTAAAAGATTTTCCCTGTTACAATTGTCGTCTGTATATGAAAAGGTTTCTTGCTTTTGTGACTTATTCAGATTGCATATTAAAATGAGTACTTGTTTGCTTTGATATATTTGTTATAAATTATTTAACTGATTTATTATATATGAATATTTTTCTTTAGTATGGTATGCAAATATTGAACTCAGTTGAATTCTGTTTTATTATATATATGCTATATAATGACTGAATCTCATAACAATGAAACGAAGGTACGCTGCATACAGTTTATCTATGTGATATGACTACGGTCAAACTTTGCTTATGAAACAGAAATATTGAAATAATTACAATTGTATGTTTTGCTTGACCTTCACTTTTTTATAAGTGTGACGTCATTGTCCAAAGATTCATGAATAGCGAATATGCTGTTTGTTAAAGCGGAATCAGTTGGCCTATTTTAGAAATAAATAAAAATAATAAATAAAAAAATCCTTTAATTGATTTTTTTTCTCATGTATTCTAATCAAACTTGATTTGTAGCATCTTTATTAGGCCCGCAGCCAACTTTGTTCAGCTGGGACATTTGACCCCTTTTAGGGGCTGCTAGAGGTAAAACTAGAAATGCCTTTATACAGCGTCTCATGAACAGCTTGGCGGATCTTTGTCATACTTGGTCTGGAGCATCATTATACGGTCCTCTTCCAAATTTATTTATATAGGAACTTGGGCCCTATTAGGGACCACTATAGCTAAAAGTAGATATGCCTTTCTTCGCATTAACCACTAAAATATAATGGATTTTTATCAAACTCGATGTGTAACAATATCGTAAGGTCTCCTGCTATTTTGTTACAAATGGGGATAGGGACCAATTTAGCTAAACTATAAACACGTTTAATGACCTCTTCTCATGAACCGCTTCGTGAATCTTCATCAAACTACTACTGTAATTAGGCTTATTCGTCTAAGGATAAACGAAACAAAATTGCAACCCTACGAAACCTTTGCGAAAAATTAAAAGAGAACCATTTAAATTGTTAAAGTGTGGTGTTTAGTTTTGCAATTTGAAAAATGTTAGATGAAAGATGAATGTTAGATGAAAAATTCATAAACTTCTTTCCTTATTACAATTCGCCGACAATCATTTTTAAAGATATTTCTTGTTTAAGCATACTTTTGATAATTCCGTTTTCCACCTAAGTCTTGACCCCAAGTAATCTTGTCCTACATCATTTTATGTGTAAAATGAACCCCATTGGAAATAAGCTCTTAGCTTAATGGGTTATCCATAGGTCCCTAGCATTTTAATAACACATGTAATTTTTAGTAATGACATTTGGTATTATCTTATTAAAAGTATGCAAATTGTGATACTGTGCTATTTAATGTAAAGAATTGAGATTTCTTTTTAGAAAGTATGTTTTATGAATGACATGTCTGTGATATTTATGTATTGTAATGTGTTCTTTTATGCTGTGACCTAAATGTAAATAAATAAATAAATTCTTGACGCTGCCTTCGTTAATGCACGCCCGAAAGCGACAAGAAATACGACAGGACACGATTTTTTTCTTGGGTCTAATTAAGTCATTTAATCATAAAAAAAATATTTTTTTAAATGGCATAATGTCATAAAATCATTCTTAAATATCACCAGTCCTTTTTTATTAAGAAATAAGTTAGAATACAAAAATAAACCTTCTTGACGCTTCGTGTCGCTAAAATCCTTCTTGTCGCTTTTTAGTGAGACCCCTTTTTTGTACAGCAAGTAATAACATTCCCTCTTTCTCCTTTTTCAACAGAACTTACAGGTATTAAATGCCACCAACTAGGAATCTGCGGCATGGGTACTGTACAGGGCCAAAGAGCTATAAAAATAATATTTTATACTTCTTTGATAGGGCTTAGGAACAATGCAAGCTAACTCGTGACGGGCCTCCTACACAAAGATCTTTGTGACGTCATCAACTCCAGTACAGGAAGTGAATAAACTTCCATTGATATTTGACAGTTCCGCATCAAGTGGTTTTCTTTGTCTTTATGATATGATTTTATACATTTGAGGCAGTTGAAAGGCATGAAAGATAATCTTTCTCGGAAATTTACCGGAAGGTAATGAGAATTTGCCATTGATTATGATTAAAAGATGGAAAACATGGCAAATTTCAACACATTCGTACGTTATTATTTTCGACCTGAAGTTTGGTTAGCGGTTACAGTGTCAGATCTGAAAAAACAGGAATAGCTAGGAATTGTGCATGTAATTTAATAGACCAAATATATTGTGGATCAGCTAGCATAATTCTGGGTGATCAGGTTTGACCTATTTTACACACTGATGTGTTTATTATTGTCAAAACTTTACCAGTGTCATTTACACTGTGATAAATACTAAATAGGAGAGATCGTGTTTGTATACAAATCCATTGTATTTTCTATTTTTAGATCTGATAAGACAGAGATTGGGTGGGTAGATGCCGAATGTCAATGTTTTTTTGTAAAGAGTGATGTTTTTCTAACGACCCAAGTGCGTTTTTAACCTGATTTTACGACTCTTGCCTGTATCTAAAGTTTTTTTTCAGTCACACTTTATCACTTTGACATCAATACTTTCGTATAAATGTTTCTCTTGCACGGACTGCACATCTGCTAATAATACTCGAAAGGGGAGTTAATCAGTATACGAAGATAGATCTATAGATAGCCTAAACTTTCTTAAAACACAAATTATGTTGATATAATTTTTTGATCAGTGGAAAGGTTATAAAACCAGCAATTTATAAATTGCTTTAATTATTAGGATTAATTATGAACACTTAACTTAAGAGTCTTTTTTCTAAAAGATTGAAACATCACTATGCCGCTATTAAAATCATATGTCATTTAAAATGGCTATTCATTTAAAAAAGATATTTGAGTATGAAAATACGAAAATTGTAAGTATTTCAAAACTTTTTGAATTTTGAAAATCCATAAATGAGCAAAAAAGTTATTAAAAATTCCAATCCCATACACAAATGGTGTTAAGGCATTTGTTTTGCCAACCACTAGATAAACAGATGTCAATGTGTGACGTCACGGCGATCTCTCCTATTCAAGTTTTTTTTATCGTAGGCATTCGGCACATTTGTTTGGTCAATTATGATATATATTATAAAAAAACATTTATAGACTACCAAGGAACCAAAAATAAATCCAGCACACATTTACTATATTACTGATAAATTGAAGGTAAACAACCTGGCACTTCTTCATTTCAGGACGACCATCATTTCATGCTCAGTCATTCTTCAACCACAAAAGATATGGCCAAATATCTGCATGCCACCAACACTCTACACACATGTATATCCTTGGTGGATAATTTTCATGTCGATCATTTCAGAGTAATAAGTATTTTAAAATTGAAAAAAAATTTACAACTGGGTTCAAAGAAACGATGGTGGGTACGACTAAACAGCCATTTAAAAGCTTCTACAAATATAATACAACCACATATGTTTAAGTTATAAAAAATTATTATAATTTACAAAAGCTTTACTTTCCTGGCACACCTTTTAACGAATGTAATTTTAATTTGTTTCAAATTACTAGTTCACTTTTGTTTTGCCGATCACCATCTCATCAGAGTAACTCCCCTTAGATCTTTTACCAAAACGTTCCGATTGTCACAAAATAAAGCAAATTGAGTGATATTTATGACAAAGTCAAATTTTGTTAACAAGGCACTTGCCAGGTAAGAGAAGTTTTGTAAACTGTAATCAGGCCCGGTCCCAGGGCTGGGCTGAGGGGGACCGTGCCCCCCACCCCCCAGTTGGCTGAGAAGTGACCTATACTCATCAAAAATGCACCCTACTATTTTGGCAAAGGAATATTTTTTCTCAAAATTTAGACCCAGAAATGCACCAGAGGCCACCGTTTCATACATGTCTGTATTTCAAAATTTTCCAGGGGGAACGCCCCCTGACCCCCTCCCCCAATCAAGAGGGGAGTAACGTACCCCTCCAGTACCTCAAATTTTAGACCTAAAAATGCACCAGAGGCCACCATTTTATGCCTGTATTTCAAAAATTTCCAGGGGGAGCTAATATTGGGGTAGTATACCCACCAATAAATGCACCTTAGGATACCATTTCATACCAGGGGAACACCCCCAGAACCCCTAGCTAACATGGGTAAAGGTCTACCCCCCCCCCCCCCCCCCCCCCCCCCCTTCCCCATGTCCAATACCTTGCTATGGGCCTTGGCGGTGAAATCTTCATTCAAGACTGGTGCCCACCCTCCCCCACCCCAGTCAAAAATTTCTGGATCCAGCCCTGGTAATTATTTGTTATAAATTACACGTATGTGGTTCTTTTTTATTTGTAGAAGCTATTATATGGCTGTTAAAAGTCCAGATCGTTTCTTTGAAATGCAGTTGTCGAATTTTTTTAATTTTAAAATACTTATTTCTTCGAAATCATCAACAACATGAAAATTATCCACCCTGAATCACCAGGGATCTGAAAGATACACGTGTAGGGTGTTGTTGGCATGTGGATATTTTGCCATATCTTTTTTGGTTGAAAAATGACAGAACGTGAAACGACAGTCATCACGAAATGCAGCACTGTCGAGATGTTTACCTTCTGTATATAGTAAATGGGTGCTGGATTTATTTTTGGGACTGCACTGTCTGTAAATGATATCTCAAGCAGGCTTCTTAACTCTTAGTAGCTAATAAAAAATTGTGAAAATTATGCTTCTTTCTCAGAAACTACTTTATAAAATGTTTTCAAATTCTACCAGTGTTTTTTCCACTGATCTAGGAATTGAATCAGAGCCTTTACCATTGGGAAAAATTTGTTGTTAAACATATAAATTGGGAATTGTTAAAAGTCATATTTTTTTTATTAAAATGTTACATTTAACAAAAAAAATAAGGTCATAAATGCAGTAGGTTAGCATACTGTCTTGTGTTTCAAATGTTTATGGTTTCATAGGTACAGTCTTGGTTGAAAAAGTAAAAAAAAGTAACTTTAGGAATTTTAGCTTTGAAATTGGGAAAAAAATATACTACATTGTATTTGCCATTTTGATTGGGGCCTAATTTCGGCCCCAAATTGTCCTGAAAAAAAAATACACACCATGGTCTACACATATATTTGGCACTATGATATAACCCTACATGGCAGGTTTCTTAGCTCTGATATACATTTGTGCAAAATTACACCCATTTTTAGTTAGTCTATTTGAAGAACAGGTAAAGCTGTTGCACTCAACTGTTAGTGTCCACGTCCCGATTTGGTTAACCTTTTAGGATTGTTTGAGGTCCCTCAACAATTTATTGAAAGAACATCTCCTAAGTCAATGGGCCAGTTTCAACCAAAATTAAGAGGAATGTTCCTTAGGTGATCAAAAAAAAAAAAAGAAAAACCTTAGCATGAACTGCTTGATAGGTCTTCATCTCCCAAATTTATTCAAATGGGGGCATTTTTTCCCCTTTTAATGGCCACTAGAGCTGAAATCAGAATAAAACCTTTAAACAACTGCTTCTCATTAGCCGCTTGATGGATCTTCATCAAACTTAATTCTCTTACATCATTTTAAGGTTCTCTCTTCATTTTGTTCAAATATGTGCACATAACTACTAGAGCTAAAAGTAGTACACTAGAACTACATTTAAACAACTTGTTCTCATGAAGCACTTGGTGGATCACCATCAGTCTTGGTCTATAGCATTCTTATAAAGTCCTCTGTTGTTTCACTTCAAATCTTGACCTTGGTCCCTTTAAGGTATGACCCACCTAATGGTGAATATTTCAAATGTTCAAAACAATGTTACAGCAATATAATGTATCCAGTTAGAGACTTGTATGCAAAATTTAAACAACTTTTGCCATTTTTTATCAATTTTGTATAATTCATGACCTTTCCTCTAGATAGACAAATTTCAAAGTAATCATGGCCTCTGTCCAAAACGTTTGCAGAGAATTCATTTTATCATCAATTTTGATAAAAGAAAGTTCAAACTATTGGTAAATAATTATAAAACACAAAATAAAACTGTGAGTATCATTTTTTTCTAGGGTGCCTAAGTAAAAGGATTTAATAAAACAGAATTCTAACTCCAACATTGAAAAATTAAGGTTGAGACCTGTGGGACTTAAATTTTGCTCACTTCATTCAAAAATTACCTTGGTGCAGTCTTAAAACTTACCTACATGTACATTTCTTCCACAATATGTTATATAAAGAGTAAAGGCAAAATAGAGAACTTTTACCGCATGTAGCTCAGTATTTTTTAAAGATGTCTAATTCTACCCCTTCTGTTTCAGAGGTAAATTCACTTTAAACAGCAAGAAATCACTTATCAAATGAAAATGTTTCACTTTTGTACAATAAATCAATAATAAGTCATGAAAAAAGTAAAAACTTACTAGAAAAAAAGAAAAACAAGGGGGGAAAAATTTGGTCCCAGTGGGACTTGAACCTATGCCCCCTAAAATATTAATTCAGAGTAGGTTTGTTGTAGGAATTGAATACTCTTCAAAAGGAGGTACACTTACATGGGTCATGCCTTAAGGGGTTGCTACATTGTAGAGCTAAAAATATAAATGTAGAAATATCTTTAAATGAATTTTTCCCTTAAGTAGTTTATACATAATTTATTTTAGGTCGATTGTGAAGGAAGTTCTACAACTTATATTAATCACTCTCGACACCTCATTCCTGATGGAATCCATCGCCACGAGGGTGTGAGAGAAGAGGCCAGTTTCCCTTTTAATGCTGAGCGCCAAGCAAGGGAGCTACTGGTACCATTTTTCACGTCTTTGGTATGACGCGGCCCGGGATCGAACCCACGACCTCCCGCACTCGAAGCGGACGCTCTACCACTAGGCTATCGATTTTTCCCTGGACTGGCTGGACTAGCTTGGCAAATTGTCATTAAGCTTGGTCCATATCATCTATGTTGGGTCCTCTTGCAATTGTTTTCAAAATTTAAATGGGAGCCACTTGACCTGTTCCATGCTTTCATTCCAGTTTTTGTAATTACTTGAATTACAATTACAGTGAAACATAGCTTGCTCGAGGATCAGTGACACAGAGGCTCACTTGAGGAATTTATTTTGTCCCTAACTATTTTCCTGATACTTTCTATATTTGGATTGCTTGAAATCCTGCAAAGTTTGATCATATTGCTCACCCCCTTGTGATCTCAACCGATCAATGTTTTACTTTACATGTAATTGAAAAATCACCCAGTTACTAATTATTTTTTCAGTTAATTGGGAAATGTAATTAATTTGTAATTAATTACACTTACAATTTAATTATCCTAGGTCTGACTTTAGGCAACATTATATTTCAGTAACCATATATTTCTTTTTCCAGGGTGTGTCTATTTGCATGGTATGAGTTCAAGTATAAATGGGGAATTGTTTGACTTGCTGTAAGGCCAAGGACGTTGCTCGAACAACGCGCTATGCTGGTGAAAACAACACTGTCCCCTTAAGCAGTCAGCAAGAACAGACAGAGCCATTGCATATAACAGAACAGAAAGTCCCGGAACAGGCTGTTCTTACAGCCAGAAATATTGTTATTACAGATAAGAAAATGTTCAACCCTTATAATAAACTTCCACCAATCAAAAAGCAGTCTAACGGTGACAGTAAAAGGATGTCGTTAATTTCACGTGATTTCTCAGAGAATAAAGCAAATGCATTATTTGACATGTACAAAGATCCTGACTGTGATTGCATATTAGCTGACGGTGTGGAAAAACTCTGTGACGATTTACAAGTGAGACCTGATGAATTTATAGTTTTAGTTTTAGCATGGAAGTTGAACGCAGAAACTATGTGTTTGTTTACACGAGAGCAGTTTGTTACTGGATGTCAGAGTTTACGTGTAGACTCTATCAAGGGGTTCCAGTCTAAATTTTCAGATCTGATTTCAGAGGTGCAAAATAAACAAAACTTTAAAGAATTTTATAAATGGACGTACAAGTTTGGCTTAGACCACGATTCAGGTCAAAGAACTTTACCGATAGATATGGCAATGAGCCTATGGAAACTTGTGTTTTCTCAAAGAGAACCAAAGATTTTACCCCGCTGGCTTAACTTTCTTCAAAAACATCAGAATATACGGGGTATTTCCAAAGACACATGGGATATGTTCTTGAACTTTGTAGAACAGGTGGGAGATGACTTAAGTAGTTATGATGACACGGAAGCATGGCCTAGCCTGCTAGATGACTTTGTTGAATACGAGAATGACTGTCAGAACCAGAATGTTGAAACAGACATGCATTTTAACTAAAGATACCTTGCATAAATCCAGGGCCCATATTGAACAATGTTGATGGTCTGAATTGCCACATATGTACAATAAATTCATTTTTAAGATAGATTTTAAATTTGAATTATCAATCAAGAGTATAAAAATGTCTATAAATTGACGTGAGCACTATTCTATTGAATCAGCTTTATTTTAGATACTTTTTTATTCATTGCCTTCATTGTGTATTTGAGTGTCATGCTGAATTATTTTGGTAACAGCCATGTGACTTGTGTGTATTTGAAAAATATTTGTCGGCGTTTTGATTATTATTTATGTGTGAAATAGTGCCAGACTGTCTGTGTATGTATACATGATATCTCTGACAGCAGAGTACTTGTTCCCTGTAATTGAGGCAGACATATAAGACAGACTGTGAAATATTGATTACAAAATGTGTGAGTTCACTTTTATATTTAGAAATTTTATAAGAATGCTCACTGTTAAGTATGGGAAATCTTTGATGATTGTCTCTGTACAACAGAAAGATCATTCCTATAAATAGAACATTAATTAGACAGAAAGTAATGAAGATGTATTTTTGTATCCTTTCTTTTCTATTACTACTTCTAAAGTACTTGACAAAATTAGCTCGACCTACAAAGAAAGGTCAATGACAATGGATTTTAGAACAGCAGTATTACTGTAATATTCCAGTAGAGAAAGAAATCACATGAAACTAGCAAATGTAAGAAGTAGAAATATTCAGCACAGTAATATAGAAAGCTTTTTAGCTGATGATGCTTTTCCACATATAATTCTGCTGCTCAGTTTACCCTCACCATGCTAAATTTCTATAATGGACTGGTCCATCATTCAATTTGGGCAATACCATTTATTATTCGAAGGGGTGTTCACTGAAAATTTACTGACTGAATAGCGAACAGTGCAGACCATGATCAGACTGCACGGATATCTTGGTCTGCACTGGTCGCAAAGGCAGAATCACTTGCCGCCAGCAGGCTAAGGGTTATAGCAAACATTTGACTAAGGCATGATAAAGTACTACAGTTCTATGTATCTATTTATCCTGAATTAAGAATCTACTTTGAAATTAATGATAATCGTGAGAGACTAATTTTTATGGATTTTGTTGTTCACACAAACCACGTAATTACTTGCCCATTAAATGATTTTATAGTGGCCAGTTTTATTGAATTTGATTTGAATTTTCCGTAATCTTTTTGAGACTTTTTATTTGTATTGAAAAAAAACCTTCATTTAATACTACGTTATAACAAGAGTAAAAGGTTAATTTCTCAGGTCCATCAAGGTAGATTTCATATGTTTTTACAAGTTTAAGGAATTAAATGACCCTGTTTATATTTTTGTCAGATTTAGCATAAAATGCTTATAATTTGCCTTTGCTTTTTACACAATGCTTTGTTTAAAAAAGGATTGAATGAGTAAAACATTATTATTATGGTTTGGAAACTTAGAAGTTTCATCTGTCGTGGGCCTCTTTTTCGAGCTATGTGTATATTCGATGCAGCCTATACTAGCTGACTGAAGAGAGGTTGCAGTTTCACATGTGTACCAATATGCCTACATATACAAGTTCATTGTTTATCTCGATGAGTAGTTCAGAACATCATGATCTTCACACAGTCAAGCTGCATTGTTCAAAATGTACTTTTAAAACCTAAAGCTTAATATTGACTTGTAACAAGCAACTTGCATGTATTTATCTGACTACTTTTTGCAGACACTTTCTTGTGTACTTATTGTACAAATATGTACAACACAAATGCTTATATGTATAAGTATGAAGTTACAACCCCTTTAATATTGAGTTGGAACGTATGATGCATGTAGTTGTTTATAATTTGTAAATGTCTGTGCTTTTTTCCAGACACAGTGAAATTATTTTAATGACAATCAACTTATTTCATGTTTTTAGTTTTTTAGCTCACATGTCACAAAGTGACAGTGTGAGCTTTTGTGATCGCGCAGCATCCGTCGTCCGTCCGTGCGTAAACTTTTGCTTGTGACCACTCTAGAGGTCACATTTTTCATGGGATCTTTATGAAAGTTGGTCAAAATGTTCATCTTGATGATATATAGGTCTAGTTAGAAACTGGGTCAACTGCGGTCAAAAACTAGGTCAGTAGGTCTAAAAATAGAAAAACCTTCTGACCTCTCTAGAGGCCATATTTTTCAATGGATCTTCATGAAAGTTAGTCAGAATGTTCACCTTGATGATATCTAGGTCAAGTTCGAAACTGGGTCAAGTGCCATCAAAAACTAGGTCATTAGGTCTAAAAATAGAAAAACCTTGTGACCTCCCTAGAGGCCATATTTTTCAATGGATCTTCATGAAAATTGGTCAGAATGTTCATCTTGATGATATCTAGGCCTTGTTCGAAAGTGGGTCTGGTGCGGTCAAAAACTAGGTCAGTAGGTCTAAAAATAGAAAAACTTTGTGACCTCTCTAGAGGCCATATTTTTCAATGGATCTTCATGAAAATTAGTCAGAATGTTCACCTTGATGATATCAAGGTCAAGTTCTCAACAGGGACACGTGCGGTCCAAAACTAGGTCATTAGGTCTAAAAATAGAAAAACCTTGTGACCTCTCTAGAGGCCATATTTTTCCATGGATCTTCATGAAAATTGGTCAGAATGTTCACTTTGATGATATCCAGGTCAAATTCGAAAGTGGGTCACATGCAGTCAAAAACTAGGTCATTATGTCTAAAAATAGAAAAACCTTGTGACCTCTCTAGAGGCCTTATTTTTCAATGGATCTTCATGAAAATTAGTCAGAATGTTCACCTTGATGATATCTTGGTCAAGTTCGAAAGTGGATGACGTGTGATCAAAAAGTAGGTCATTAGATCTAAAAATAGAAAAGCCTTGTGACCTCTCTAGAGGCCATACTTTTCACGAGATCTTCATGAAAATTGGTCAGAATGTTCACCTTGATGATATCTAGGTCAGGTTCGAAACTGGGTCACGTGCCTTTAAAAACTAGGTCTTTAGGTCAGTTAATAGAAAAACCTTGTGACCTCTCTAGAGGCCGTACTTTTCATGAGATCTTCATGAAAATTGGTGAGAATGTTCACCTTGATGGTATCTAGGTCAAGTTCGAAACTGGGTCAAGTGCCTTTAAAAACTACGTCATTAGGTCAGATAATAGAAAAACCTTGTGACCTCTCTAGAGGCCATATTTTTCAATGGATCTTCATGAAACTTGGTCAGAATTTTCATCTCGATATCTAGGTCAAGTTCAAAACTGGGTCACATGAGCTCAAATACTAGGTCACTATGTCAAATAATAGAAAAAAACGACGTCGTACTCAGTTCAAAACTGGGTCATGTGAGGACAGGTGAGCGATTCAGGACCATCATGGTCCTCTTGTTTTTATTGTACAAGCTGCATAATGTTAATGGAACTAAAGTTTGTGTATTTGTTATTTTTTGTTTATTTCCCATGTATGTGAGGACTAAATGACCATTTTATGATAAATAACTATCTTAAATTGGTATGGTATATTGGTACTGTAAATTGGTACCCTAAAACTGGTGTATCATGATGGTACTGTTCTACATAGTTCTGCATTTATTTTTTTACCTAATGAAAAACTTAGATTGTTGCCAGACATGTCAGACATTGTTTAAAAAGACTTACATAAAATTGAAAAATTAATAGACTTTTCCATTAAGGTATTGGACCCGTAATAGAGTACCTCCTTTTTGAAGAGTATTCAATTCCTAACATAAATCTACCTTGACTGCAATTTTCAGGGGGGCAGTAGGTTCAAACCCCACTTGGACCAAAATTTTTTTTCTTCATATTTTCCTTTTTCTAGTAAGATTTTACTTCTTTCAAGACTTAGAATGGATGTATTGTAAAAAACGTGGAAAGTTTTTATTTTATAAGCGATTTCTAGCTGTTAAAAGTGAATTTACCTCTGAGACAGGAGGGGTAGAGTTAGACATCTTTGAAAATACTGAGTTACCTGCGGTAAAAGTTCTCTATTTTGCCTTCATTCTTTAGATTACATATTGTGGAAGAAATGCAGGTATGTTTTACTTCTGCCCCAAGGTTATTTTTGAATGAAGTGAGCAAAATTCAAAACAGACCCACAGGATTTGACCTTAATTTTTCAATGTTGAGTTAGAATTCTGTCTCATTAAATCTGTTTACTTGAGGCACCCTAGAAAAAATGATTAAATATAGTTTTATTTTGTGTTTAATAACTGTTTAACAATACTTTGATGTTTCTTATATCAAAATTAATGCTGTAATGAATTCTCTGCAAACGTTTTAG